>NW_022589705.1:66480469-66498188 GCF_004348235.1 Phoca vitulina
CCCCCCCCCCCCCCCCCCCCCCCCCCCCCGGCTGCTGAGTGGATCTGAGTTTGGTTCCCCGCGTCCGCACCGGGATGAGCGGCTCCTGCTGGTTCTGCTCTTCCAGGGCGCTCAGCTCCGCCGGGGCCAGTAAGGCCAGTCTCAGCTCCCGCACCACCGGGGCCGCCACCTCGGCCACAGGCCGCTCCAGCACGGCCTGCGAACGCCAGCCCTAAGCCCGGACGGGCGGGGTACCTGCCCCGCGACCCGCTTGCCAGGTTCCTGCGCCCAAGCCTCCTTCCGCACCCCCACCGCGGGGTCCCCGTAGCCCCCGCTCACCGCGCCCACGCGCGCCCAGCTCCGGGCAGCCAGGACGAGCTCAGCCTCGTCCACACAGAGCTTGTCGCTGCGCAGCAGGGGCAGCAACGCGGGCGCCGACAGCTCCAAGAAGCCGCGGGTCCGGAGCGCCTCCTGTGGGTCCACGAATGGGTCAGGGAGGAGCAGAATGAGGTGTGAGGGTTTGGGAGTCTGAAGATGGGGAGCGATACCTGGCTGTGGGCCTCTATGAAGGCTATACAACGCTCCTGCAGCGGCCCCAGGCCAAAGGTCACGGCAACCTGGGAACAGAATGAAGGGTGTCAGGTTGGAGGCTGGAAGGCCATGTAGTGAGCCCTCCACACTGACGCCCTCCTACAAGCCTGTCCAGGAACACCCACCTGCAAGGCCTCACAAACCAGCTCCACATCCAGCACCTTCACCACAAACTCCAGGCACAGCTGGGAACAGAAATGAAAGTGGGTTGGGCCCAGGTATCTCTGCTCCAAGACCCTAGCCCCACCCCAGAAGCAGCGAGCCACCCAGACAACTAAGCAGCCACAAGCCCATCGTGACCTCCCAGACCGGGGGAGGCAAGAAATCACCAGGGGCTGAGACGTGGCAAGCCCGAAGGGACTAGAGACTAGCAGTCTGCCTTGGGTCCAGCAGTCTACCTTCTAGCACATTCCCCGATAATCAGACTAGACGAAAGCCATGTGAAAATCCACTCTCCTTTTCTCTGAGGACACTCATCTTCTTCCACTTGGACCCCTCCTGACTCAAAGTTCCTTTCGTTTTAACCAGAAACTGAATTTCGTCCATGACCTGTCCCTTTCACCCTCACATCCAGAAAAGTGCTGGGTCATGCCAGTTTCACTTCTCTCAAAGTCGTGCACCTCCCTCTTGAGCTTCCACTTCTACTCATCCCTCCTGGACTGGGGAGCCTTTCTCATCTCTCCCAATCACTTCTCCCCTTAGCTCCAAATCCTCACTCCCTTACCTAAAACCTCCAATGATAGAGGGGAGGGGGGTGGGAGGATGGGTTAGCCTGGTGATGGGTATTGAGGAGGGCACGTTCTGCATGGAGCACTGGGTGTTATGCACAAACAATGAATCATGGAACACTATATCTAAAACTAATGATGTAATGTATGGGGATTAACATAACAATAAAAAAATTTTAAAAAAAAATAAAAAAATAAAACCTCCAATGAATCTCCATGTCCTCTGGGTAAAAAAAAGTCCAAATTCTCAAAGGTCCTGCATGATCTAGCCCCTGGTACCCTCTCCAATCTCATCTGTCTCTCTCCTCCTCTCACACCCTTGGTCCAGCCACACTAAATGGCTCACTAGCTCCTTTTGTGCCTCAGTGACTAGAATGCCACCTTTCCACGCCCCCTCTGAGCAAACTCCTACCTGTTCTAACACGAATGTTTCCTCCTCCAAGAAGTCTTCCCTTCTTTTTCTCCCTGATGGCAAGACCAGAGAGACCCTCTGTAGAGTCTCGGCACCATATACCTTCATCTATCACCCTTCTTATACCCCTGGTTAAGGGTTTTCATGTGTCTCTCTCTCTTTGAAGAGCAAGGATCAAGGCTGACTTATCCTGGCAACTCCGGCATCAGCCCACATGCCCCCACAGCACACACACGGCACGCACATATCCTTTTGCACACAGGCCCACATAAATGCTGTCCATACCTCTGTGTTGGTACACGTGCCTCTGCAGGCCGGAGTGTGTGTGAGGCACGGGGTGAACTGAGCCCATGAGAGGGAAGAGAAATGAGACAGGGGCCTGCCATACAAACCCACCTCTCGCAGTTCCTCCAGCCCATACTCCACAGCCGCTGTCAGCACCTCCAGCACCTGCAGAGTGGGTGGTCGGGGGAGTGGAAGAGAGTTCCTCCTGCCCCTCCCCGCCAGCCCCACCACCGCCGCCACCCAGACGTCCGCCCAGAGGGCTCACGGAGCGGCGGCGCAGCCGGACACTGTTGGTGTACAGGAACTCCAGCACTGCCAGGAAGGCCTCCACCGGCACCGTGCTTAGCACCACGGGGCCAGGCATCCCGGGGCCCAGCTTTGGGCCCAGAAGTCGTTGGAAGAAGTTGCATCGACAGGCCAACAAGCACCGGTGGGCAAACACCTCCTGCCGTTCTTGACCGACCACAAAGCAAACATCACTGTGGGAAAGGGGAGGACAGAACCAGGGAAGAAGAGGCCGGAGTCTTGGGTACAAGCTTTAGGCTTTGCCTTTGTCCACTCTGAGCCTTCATTTCCTAATCTGTCATACAAGGGACAGGTCTCAGTCCTTCCAGCCGAAGGTCTGGGATGCACATTCCTGGATTCTAGTCCCAGCTCCACCCTATGGTGCCTCAGGCAAGTGACTTTATACCTTTGAATCTCAGGTTTCTCATCCGTGAAATGGGATAGTAATCCCAAATCCTCGGGTCTTAGAGGAGGTGGCGACGCCTGATCGCTGAGGGGGCACCAAGGCGGCTGCAAAATTGATCCTACCTACCCCTCTCCTCCCCAGCCTGGGTCTTGAGGTAAGGGAAGCTCTTCTTGGCTCCTCCTCCATAGACTGCAAACTCAGCCTTTTTCGGCCTCCTCTAGGCGGGAGGGGGTGGGGGGGCGGGGGTGCAGAGCGCACTGGCTGCAGGCAGATAGGCAGCGATACATCATCATGAGACCAGACCACATTTTCCATCTTCATAATCACTTCCGGCCCCAGCCTCTGGGCCTCCCAACAGCATAGAGGGTAGGAGGCAGGAAATGAAGCTTGAGCTTCTGGAGCCTCCTAGTCCCAGGTCCAAGGCCAGGGGTTCCCCCTACTCACACCAGACTGCTAATCCCCAAAGCAGTAGGGTTATGGGAGTCACCAACCCTTGAGGAGTCTAGCTTTCAGGCAGTGGGGACTGAAAGCTACATTCTAGTTCTGACCAGCCCTGGCCCCATATTCTATCCCTGGTTTCAGACACCACTAGCATCCTGGGCAGTGAGCCCTAGGCAGCACCCTTGAACTACTTCCTGTCTGAGACTCTGGCTCACTCAATCCCTTGAGCTTTGTTCCTCTTGTGACTCCCCAGTTCCCAGAACAGGGTCATCTGCTCCTGTGCCTCCCAGGGAGGGACTCAAGTGATATCCCATCCCTCAGGATCCAGGGGGGCAAAGGGCTCTTCTCTGCCAGGAGCTCAAGAGCCAAAAAAGGAAGGCCTTTGCCTGAAGTCACACAGCTGCTCTGGGCTCCAGCTCCCACTGCCACCCGCCCCCCCCCCACCTCTGGCTCTCAGGACATCACGGACGATGAGTGACCTGTAGTCCTTCTCCACACTTGACTTCCCCAGACTGAGTTCACCAGGGAGGAGGGTGGTCTTCCCCACCTCTTGTGTACCCAAGGCTTCCTCAGGGTGGTGGGGACCAGCAAAGCCAGTTAGGGAAAACCCACAGACAGGGCCCGCCCCCTCACCTGTATTGGGGATTGTTGAGAAGGCTCCGGAGTGCCGTGGAAAAGGGTGCAGCCTCCCCGTGCACAACCAGTCCCGGGGGCTCCATGGGGGCGGGGCAGGGGAAGAAGCAGGTAGAATAGGAGGCCTGGTGTCTCTTGGTCTGTGGGAGGCGGTAGGTGGGAAGGAGCAGGAGGCCTGGCCAGGCCTAGCAGCTGGTGTGGAGACTAGAAAGGCCTGAGAGGGAGGGGCAGGAGCTTGGGAAGCCTGTTTGCTGGGAAGCTAAAGTTTAGGGATGGGGCAGGAGAGGCCCAGGTTCCTTAAGAAGGCATCAGAGGCCAGAGGCTGGGCGAGGGGTGGGGACTCAGGGAGGGGGCCGAGAGAGGCTGAGGGTGGAGCAGACTGGACTGGGGAGGAGAGGCTGACGGCGGATGAGGCCCCAGCTGGGAGCCTGCCCAGGCGGCAGTGGGTGGGAAGCCTGTGGGTTTCCACGGAAACCGGAGCCCGGCTGGAGAGGCCCCGCCCATCTCCCACAGGCCCAGGGAAAACTTTAGCCCTCAGGGGGGCCGGAAGCTGAGTGGAGGGTCTTAGGACCCAGGCCCCTGCCTGTCTTGGGTTCAGAGTTCAAACTCCCTGCCCCTCCTACCCCTCCCCCCACATGCACACAGGGTCAGGATCAGGTTAGCCAGGCCTGGGGAACCCCCCTCAACAGGGAAATTCCTCACCCCCATGGAGTTTTCAGGGCCCAGACTGGCTTGTCTGAGAGGGGGCAATCCTGTCCCTTCCAGAGGGAGGTCAGGTGAGGTGGTGTCAGCTCTGACAGAGACGTCATGGCCTCTGGCATCCCTAAAATGCAACCCCGGTTAGGGGGGTGGCACTCTGGGCACTCAAGAGGTGTGGCCAGCTAGGGACAAGCCCCAGGGCACTTGGGTCAGCAGGGGTCAGGAGGCTGGGCTCTGGTTCACTGCCAAGTCCAGTCACCACTGTTGCACCACTGTTGCATCAGGTCGGCTCCCCCCAGCAGGGCGGATGGCCTCCCCTCCCCCCCGCACACAGCCCCGAGCTGAGGAAGTCATCCAAGCCCCAGCCCAGCTCTGCACAGGGAGCGGAAATATTTGTCCTTGTTGGGGCTGATGGGGAGACGATAGAGCCATGACGTCCTCCTTCCTGTGGGCCCAGATCCTGATCCCTCAGCAGCCACCCAAGGTCTCCCCACGTCCCAGGCTTCTGCAACTTGCTCACAACTGAAGAGCCAGCCTTCACAGGGGAGAAATGGACAGCAGCTCAAGAGCCCCGGGAGCCCCTCTCCACATCTGCCCCCTCCGGAGTCCTTGCGGTGGTAGTATGCCCTGGGTTCTAGACCCCTGTTATCCCCTTTTCCCTGATGACTCAGGTACCCCACACTCAGCACCTACTCACAGTAGTAACACATCCAGGTTAAGCCAGAGCCAGGACTGGAAGGAGGGAACCAAACAGGAGTGCCTGCCCAGTAACCCAGGGCAACTCCACAACACAGGGGGCCATTACCTTCCTGCCTGCCAGTCAGGCCAGCCGGGAGGACAAGGCTGTGGCTAGGAGAGAGTTGGGAAGCCAAAAGCTGCAGGTGACTCAGGTGCCCGTGGGAGTTTCGGAAGAGGGCATTCATCCCAGAGCTGATTCTGCAGGTAGGGCCAGAGGCCAAATTCAGAGGGCGGAAGGAGCTTCCCGAGTCACCTGCCTCCAGCCTCAGCCAGTTGTAGGGGCGATCTTTGTGTCAGCCACCCTAGAAGCACATAGGGGTGGAAGACAGCTGGATTCAGTACCCACAGGGCTAAAAGGATCTGTGGGGTTGAAGGAATTGGGTCTGTGTCTCCTGGTTAGGGGTTTGAGGCACCACAGTCTAGGCTGAGGCAAACCAAAGGCAGACTTACCTCCCCCTTCTGCTGGCAAAGTCTGGTGGAAGGGAGAATAGGAGGTGTACTTAGAGCTCACTTAGCTAACCTCCATGGTGCCCACGCGAACGTGAAGCTCAGGGGGGCAGGGGCCAACCCAAGATGATAGTCTGAGCAGCACCAATTATGTTCTTAACAGCCTTTAACGCTCGAAGCACCTAGGAATCCACGCGGCCCCGGACTATGTGATTCGCCTGTCCCCAGAACACAGGTAAGAAGGGGTTGGGGGGGCGCCTGGGTGGCTCAGTCGTTAAGCGTCTGCCTTCGGCTCAGGTCATGATCCCAGGGTCCTGGGATCGAGCCCCGCATCGGGCTCCCCGCTCAGCTGGGAGTCTGCTTCTCCCTCTCCCACTCCCCCTGCTTGTGTTCCCTCTCTGGCTGTCTTTCTCTCTGTCAAATAAATAAAATCTTTAAAAAAAAAAAAAAAAAGAAGGGGTTAGGGGGTAAAAACCCCTATCACTGAGTGAAAGACTGGATGGGGTACAACGACGGCCAGTTTAGGCCATCCTGTCCAAGTGTGGGTCTCCCAGCTGGCAGGTCCATGGCTGGCAGGTCTGTGCCCCCCGGACGCCAGGAGGAGGACACTACCAAAGACCCCGGGCTCAAACGATCACCGGTGAGGCCTCCAGGCCACCTGCCCAGTATTGATGAGGCCCGACTAGCAGGTCTGGGCCCAGCCTCGTCCTTCTCACGTCGCAACTCGCTGGCAGGACCAGGCGCAGGTCCGGGGGGTCGGCGACCATCTCTGGGCCCAGTGCCTCCTCTGGGCTCAAGGGTTAGCTTCTCCGGGTTGCCCCCGGCCCCCCTGCGTCGGGTGGCGCCCTCCTACCGCACAGAGCCTGCGCCAGGGGAGCGCTGGGAGGCCGCGCGCGTACAGCACGCCCTGGAGGCGGCGCTGGCCGCCCGGCTGTGCCATGCGTGCTACTCGGGCGCTGAGGCCGGGCCGCTGGCTCGCGAGCTGTGCGAGCTGCTGCGTGTGCGCCTGCGCGAGCTCTGTCCCCCGCGCTACAAGCTCGTGTGCAACGTGGTGCTCGGGCCGCGCGCCGGCCAGGGCGTGCACGTGGGCAGCCGCGCACTCTGGGACACCGAGCGCGACGGGCTGGCCTCCGCCGCCTTCACCAACGCCTCCCTCTTCGCCGTGGCTATGGTCCACGGGCTCTACTGCGAGTGAGGACGCCTCCAAGTTCTGCAAAATGGTTTATTATCCCAGGAGGAGGCCCTCCCTGGGGCTCAATCCCAATAAATAAGTCTGCCAATAAATAAAAGTGGTCCATAAATAACGCCCCCTAGCTGGGGACTAAGGCTCAGGCTTTTCTTGGAGAAGGGGTAGGAGGCTGCTGGGACACGCAGACTCCAACCCCAGTAAAGCTGGTCCCTGATTCCCTGGGGGATTCGGCCCAGAGCCCCCAGTGAGGCACCAAAGGGACAGGGAGGCCCACAAAGGCAAGGGCCAGAGCCTTACAGGCACAGGCCTCAGACCTGAGGCTTTAGGTCATGGCCTGCTCTGCAGGTTAGGGCCTAGGCTGGGCAGCGGTCCCGGAGCAGACGCAGAGCATAGCGGAGCCGCTGCCGCAGGGCCGGGGAGCAGCCCAGCTGGCGCAGGTGGGAAGCGAGGTAAGTACAAGCACTGCGGTTGCGGGCCACGAAAGTCACAAGCAGGGGCTCCCAGCCACTGAGGATCAGCTTGGTGTGGTCTCCGTAGAAGTTTACCTGTGCACAGAAGGGTGGCACTGTTCAGGGCCTAGGCCCCAGGTCCAGTTTCCTCCCCAGCACCATGGGTCTCCCAGACCTTCCCCCCAAGGTCAGGAGGGGTTCTCACCTGGACAGTGCCATCACTGAACAGCATGAGTAGGGCCTGATCCGTCTTGACCCACTGCAGCAGGAGTGGGGGGACAGGCACCTCCACCTCTTCCACACTGGGCAGATCTCCACCCTGGGGGCAGGAGCAGGTCACTTGTCTGGCATGAGTCACGCCCCTCCTCCTTGATGGCTCCCATAGAGGTTCAGCCTCTAGCTCTGAGCCCCCCACCCCTCCCGCCAAGGCGAAGAGGAAGGGATTAGGATGTGTTCATCCTCAATGGGCCCCACTCCAGTGCGCACACCTTCATGAGATGCTGCTCCATGTAGGAGGCAAAATACCGGAGGACGCCCAGCTGAGGCTGCAGGGCCCGAGGCACGGCCCCCACAGAGAAGGCCACGTGCTTTGTGCTGGCGGGGCTGTAGTGCACAGTCCTGGAGGAGAGGAGACGAGAGGTCAGAGGGAGCCCGGCGCCGAAGCCCGTTCCCTGGAGACCCCAGGCCCCGCAGTGCAGGAGCACACACGCGCTGGGCACAGTGGCACTCCAGAACAGCACTTACTTTCTGTTGGCTGAAAGGGCCATGTGTGTGCCGTTGTTGAAAAGCACAGCCACCCGGCGGCTGGACAGCTGATACCCAAAGCCAAATTTGTTGGAGTAGTCAACCCACTTGCTGACCCATACCAGAGGCTCCGGCTGGGCCAGGGGAGCTGGGTTCTGTTCCGCTGTCATGGAAGAGGAAGGAGTGAGGACCTGTTCCCCACCTTTCAGCCAAAGAGCTCCCAACCACCATTCACCATATCGGACCCCACCCTTACCTGGGGGCATGAAGGCCAGGCAGTTTCTCAAAGCACAGAGGGCTGACTCCACCACTGTGGCCACAGTCAGACCTTCTTCAAACCCTGAAGGGAACAGGGCACCTGGAATTAGGCATTAGTTCGCCAGGACACAGGCCATGTCTCTCTGACACTCCTTCCCTCTGGTCCCTGGTCTTAGCCCCAACAACCTCTAGCACCTCTCATCCTCTTGGCTGCTCACCATCTCCGCTGCTCGCCAATGTCCCACGGGGTGAGCTGTCTTCAGGCACTGTCTCTACCAAGCTCAGGGGGGCAGGACCAGAAGCTGCTGGAGCCTGGACGGTTGGGGAGGGGAAGGGAGTGAGATAGGCCTCAAAATCCAAATCCTCGAGAGTCCATGGCCCAGCCTTGCCCTGGCAGCCGGGGCACCCCAGGTCAGCCCCGCCTGGCTAATGAGACACAGCCAATTAGGCCACCACGAGGCCAGATGCTTCACTAGCTTCTTTTATCCCAGGCTTCCTGCAGCAGCTAGGGTGAGAGTGAGTCAGGGCACACTACCCATGTGAGTCCCTCACCTCAGGCCTGGCATCTTGATGGCCAATGGACGTCCGAGTGAGGCCGTTCACCAAACAGGAGACCTCATCCCGCTCCTCAGGATGGTTTTTACCTGGGTGGGGGAAGATACAACCCTCATATCCTGCCCACCCCCACCCCCGGGCTTCCTGCAGGGATACAGATAGGCACATGCTCTCCCCAGGGGTTCAGAGGCATTCACACTCATGCCCCCACAATATAGGTACCCAGCCCCCCTGCCACGCTCTACCCTCCACACCACTGACATTCCAGACTTACTTTTCTTCTTCCTGCCAAAGAGGCTCTTGGTAACTTTGACAAACAGGATCCTAGCTGGATTAAGGGGTATCAGGTCTGGGACTGTCACACAGCTGCTGACAGGGAGCCGGTCAGGGGTGTAGCCCTGAGGAGGGAAGTCAAGTGAGCAAAGAAGGGAGGCCCCAGGAGTCCTGTCACCTACCCCCACTGAATCCCCTGGGAACATGCAGAGTTGACTTAGATGTCTGGGGAGCCACAGACCTTGGTAAAGAAGTCATGGCGCAGGATCTGGTCAATTGAGGGGCGGTCTTGGGGCGAGGCTCGAAGGATGGCAGCCAGGAGCTGCCGGGCGGGCAGTGAGAGGCTGGCGGGCAGTGTGTAGTGAACCTGTTTGATGCAGCGATAGGTCTCCTTCAAGTCAACTGTCTCAAAGGGGGGATTCCCGCACAGCAGTGTGTACCTGAAGGGCAGAGATGAGGGCGTCAGGAGTACAGCGGAAGGTACACCCCACCCGGGGCCCCACCAGTGTACGATGACCCTGGGGCTCACATGACACAGCCCAAGGACCACACGTCTGCCTCAGGGCCGTGGCCCTGTCTCTGCAACACTTCTGGAGCCACATAGTTGGGGGTGCCACAGATGGTTCTGAAAAGGGACAGGGAGGAAGAGAGAAGAAGGTTCAGACCCAGCCTGGCTAGCCCCCCCCTTCCCTGCCCCCACTGTGAGTCCAGACAAAGCAGCTGCCTGTCACCAAAGGCAAGAGAACTCCTGCTTGTCCTGGGACAATGGATGCTGGGGATGGCAGCTGAGTCCCCGCCCACCCGCCTGGCCCAGCTGCTCAGCTGCTCGGCAGGACAGGGGAGGCCTTGACCCCCACCCCAGCCCCCTCCTCCAAGGTTAGCAGAGGGTCCATCATGGATCCTTTCCTCAGTCAGTCCCCCACTCCCGTCTGTCAGATACCCATACAGGCTGTCACCTCCTACGGTCTGTGCCACACACAAACCAACACCAGCTGTCCTATTCCCCCAAACACTCATCGGCCACACATGCTATCTGTTGTCACTCACACCCAGTCATCGTGGCCACAGCAGGGGCTTCTTACACAGGGTGTCATGTCCTGCCATTCCCACACACATGGTTTATGTCCCCTTCCCCCATCCACACATAGGATCAGGTCCAACATCTCCGAGAATCCTTACACCCCCATCTGTCTCAGGGACTCAAACACCAACAGGACCCTCAGCCTTTCCACCAGTCCCTGTAACTCCAGCTGCCACCTCCACCTTCCCCCCCACACACAAACAACCCATCATCCCTTTCCTATCTATCACACACACACATCAGGCAGTCATCATGCCTCCCACATACATAACTCACTGTCACGCACGTCATCGTGTCACACAGACCATGGCCACCCCTCTCCTCAAACACTCACTTCTTCCTATGTTCCGGGGGTTCCAACCGGGTTGCCAGCCCAAAGTCCCCCATCTTCAGTTCCATGTTCTCAGTGATAAAAAAATTCCCTGAATGGGGGCAGAGAGGTGTGTCAGAGTCCTTTCTCTCTGCCGCCCCAACCCCCAATCCTGCTGGCCCAGGAGTCTCACCCAGCTTGAGGTCTCGATGCAGGATGCCCCGCTGGTGCAAGTACTTGAGTCCGGAAAGGATCTGGCGCAGGTAGTAACGCACCTCTGGCTCCAACAGAGTGTGCCGAGCCTTCCAGATGTGGGCCAGGGACTGCAGAGAGCCACCACTTCAGCCCCTGATCCACCCTCTCTGACCCTCCCTCCATCTGCGCTCACCGAGGAAGAGACAGGGCTCCAGCTTTGGGTCTTAAGGGCCCCTTTTCCCTCTCCCACTCTCACAGTCATCGCTCACCTTTCGGCTGCAGAGTTCCAGGAAAATGTATATGTTGTCAGCATCCTCAAAGTGGTGCGAGAAACGCACGATGTGGCGGTGCTGCAGGCCGCGGTGCAGCTCAATCTCGTTTAGGATCTGCAATGGGGGCGCGGGGTGGTCATCCCTCAAGGGCTCCCTCACCACTTTCCCCACCCCACCCCTGGTCCGCTGGGCCCGGGCCCACCTTCTCGCGCTGATGCGGCTTGGTGATGCGGCTCTGTGAGATGACTTTGACCGCGTAGGCGTTGCCGGTCTCTGTGTCAGTGGCCTCATAGCAGCGGGCAAAGCCCCCCTATGGGGAGGGAGCATCAGGCAGAGCGCTCCAGGACAGCCAAGTCTGGCCCGCAGACGTCCCCGCGCCGAGGACAAGCGTCCCCGCGCCGAGGACAAGCGTCCCCGCGTCCCCGCGCCTGGGGCAAGCGCCCCCGCCCCACCCGGCGCGGTCAAGGAGGTCAGCAGGGACCCCCCTCCTCCCCTCGCTAGCACACCACCCCACCAGTTCACCTTGCCCAACAGGCGGCCTTTGAAGTAGGTGCGACCGCTGCGCGGGTCGGTGATAAGGCGCCCCGGGTCCGTGGCCGGTGGCCCAGCCAGCATCTCCAGCTCAGGTCCCGGCATGGCACTCCCAGGCGGCCCGGGCCCGGCAGGGGGCGCGGGCGGGGCGGCCGCACGCGGAAAAGGGCGCGGGGATAGGAAGCCGGCGGCGGGCTCCATGCAGGCGGTGCGTTGCAGCGCGGGCCCGGCTTGTTTCGGTTCCGCCCCGCCCGGGCACCGCGTGGCGCTGCGGGGATCTGCTACGCTGCGCTCGCGCCCGAGGGAGCCCGGCGTTTTTATCAATGAACGCCTGTCTCCTCCCCGGCGCCTCGTCATTAAGAGCCCGCCCCCTTCCAGGCGGTGAGTCACCTAGAAGCCACGCCCCTCCTCGGGCCTTACGTCACCGAGAAGCTCCTCCTCCCACTCAACGCAAGTCCAGGCCCAGCCTCCCACCCACGCCTTAAAGAGCAAGCGTGCTGGTAGTCACCATGCGGGTGCGACCAGAATGTAGGGGTCAGCCGTTTCTCCGTACCCCTCTCCCTACGCCCTGGTGACCAAGAGTCCCGTTCATGGGGGTCTCTTTCTTTCCCCATCTTTCGGGGCTTTTTCTGAAGTCTGAGTGGAGCTGGGTATCAGGGGAGTCTCCCCAAGCAACTAGATAGACCAGCGATCCTGGCGGGAAGGGAGAGGCAGGGGCGGCGCTCGCTTTCGCCAGGTGGCGTCACCAACACTTCCTTTTAAGTGCGCGAGATCTAACCCCTGGTCCCGTGCCCTCGGCCAGAGCCCCCGGGCCCAGCGTGGAACTACCCCCTTTAGGGCTTGGGAAGAATTGCACACTCCTGAGCCTGGCTTGGGACGGGCGGGGGCGGGTGGAGGAGGGGGAGGCTGCCACGCTGAAGTTTTGGGGTCAGACAGACCAGCATTCAAGGTTTTTACCACGTGCCTCGTCGTATCCTCTGTTACCCTCCTCCACAACCTTGAGAGTTAGATCTCGGGTTCTGGCGGGATCCCCTATTCCCTTTCCCTGAAAACACCTACTGCTTGAGTCATCAGTCAGAAGGCCAGAAAGTGAAGAATGGGAATTAGGATTTTCTCAAATCTAGTGCCAGACAGTTGGGCAGGTGGTCCTGGGGCCATGTGGACCGCTAGACCCCTAGTTCATGCCCACCCTTCCCAGGGCCAGGAACAGAGAGGTAGGGGTCTTAACCCCTCTGGAGTGTTTGTCCCAGTTATCACAGGCCTCTCCCCCTGGCCTTGTCCTCACCTCTCTGCCCTCACTCTGTTCCATTCAATCAATTATTAAGCCAGTCAGGCCTCCAAGATCTATTGAGAGTACCCGCTAAGTGCCAAGCACTGGCTGAACGAGGCTGCTCAAGGTTGCAGCCCTCATTTAGTCCACACTCTGCTCCTTGGAAACAGACAATAGGCAGGTATAGGAACAAGGTCATCGCAGGCTTTGGAAAAGTGCTATAAAGGAAGTCAACAGAAGAGTAACCAAAGAGCTTGCTTTAGAGAGAGTAGCCAGGAGAGTCAACAAATATTGATTAGAACCTAATTCCTGTCAGTTTTATCTCCCCAAAGCTAAAAATCTCTGTGAAGTACCCACTTCCCTCCATCTTCCCCTCACAGCTTAATCTGAGTTGTAGTCGCTCCCGTCGGGATTACTGATCATTGCCACAGCACCTTGCTGTTCTCACCGCCTTCACTGTCATCTCTGTTGCATCCTCCCTCCATGTTGCCCGCCCCAGGCCCTCTAACCTCACCCTTCATGGCCACTGATGGGAGAAACCAAACAGCCTGGAATGGGGATAATGCCTAATAGCTCAGACGGGGGGGGGGGGGGGGGGGGGGGGGGGGGGGGGTGAGGGAGTGGGGGTGCTTAAGTGCCATAGTCAGGAGTTTGGTTTTTATCCTACAAGTCAACAGTTTTCCACTGGGGAGATGGTAGTGGTGGGGCCAGAAAGGACAGATCTACAGGGAAAATGAGGCTGAAGCATGTGTAGTTTGAAAAGGCATATTTGAGTTTGCAATTTTATATTTGGAAAATAAAGCAAAATATCTTCCTATTAGTTTGGTAGGGCTGCCATAACAAAATACTACACCACTAGGTGGCTTACACAACAGAAATGTATTTTCTCATAGTTCTGAAGGCTGGAAGTCCAAGCTCAAGGCATTGACAAGGTTGATTCTGTTAAAAAGAAAACCACAGGCCTCAAATGGCGTTACTTGGGCCAGGCCACGTCACCAAGCCAGGGCTTAATACCTGATCTAATTTCCACCACCAGTTTCCACCACCCCACCACCCTGGAAATATCAATCTTAACCCTCAATCCCCCAAAGAAAGAAAGGTGATCTGCATGATAAGACCCCCTGCTCTTCCTCCTAAGGGAAAGTGACCTTGCCTGAAACAATCCTTTTATTTTGCTTCTAACTTTCCTGTCCCAAGCTCCTTCCTATAAAAACTTTTCATTTTGAACAAACTCCTCAGATCCCTCCTCAACTTGCTAGATGGGATTCATGACTCATTTAATAAAGCCAATTAGGTCTTCAAATTTACTTACTCGAATTTTCCTTTTTAAGATTTTATTTATTTTAGGGGCGCCTGGGTGGCTCAGTCGTTAAGCGTCTGCCTTCGGCTCAGGTCATGATCCCAGGGTCCTGGGATCGAGTCCCGCATCGGGCTCCCTGCTCAGTGGGAAGCCTGCTCCTCCCTCTCCCTCTGCCGTTCACTCCCCCTGCTTATGCACTCTTTCTCTCTCTCTCACTCTCTCTCAAATAAATAAATAAAATCTTAAAGATTTATTTTAGAGAGAGAGCGCTCGCACTTCAGTAGGGGGGGGGGGGGGGGGGGCAGAGAGGGAGGGAGGGGGCTCAATCCCACAACTTTGAAACCATGACCCGAACCAAAATCAAGAGTCAGAGGCTCAACCGACTGAGCCACCCAGGCGCCCCTGAATTTTGTTTTTTTGTTTTGAAGATTTTATTTATTGGGGCGCCTGGGTGGCTCAGTCGTTAAGCGTCTGCCTTTGGCTCAGGTCATGATCCCAAGGTCCTGGGATCAAGCTGGCCTCGGGGTCCCTGCTCGGCGGGAGGCCTGCTTCTCCCTCTCCCACTCCCCCTGCTTGTGTTTCCTCTCTCACTGTGTCTCTCTGTCAAAAAAATAAATAAAATCTTTAAAAAAAAAAAAAGATTTTATTTATTTATTTGACAGAGAGGAGAGAGAGGGGGAGAACAAACAGGGAGAGCAGCAGAGGGAGAGGGAGAATCAGGCTTCCTGTGGAGCAGGGAGCCCCACACGGGGCTCAATCCCAGGACCCTGAGATCATGACCCAAGCCAAAGGCAGATGCTTAATGACTGAACCACCCAGGTGTCCCTGAATTTTGTTTTTTAACAATTTCTTCTGAGGTCTCTCTCTTGGTTTGTAGATGGTGGTCCTCTACCTTTGAGTTCACATGATCTTTCTTTTTTTAATTTAAGTATAATTGACATACATGTTATATTAGTTTCAGGTATACAACATGGATTCGACAATTCTACACATTACTCAGTGCTCACCACCCTAAGTGTAGTCACCATGTGTCACCATACAACATTATTGTAATATTGACTACATTCCCTATGGTGTACTTTTAATCTCCATCTGTGTGACTTATTTTATAACTGGAAATTTGTCCTTTTTTTTTAGATTTTATTTATTTACTTGTCAGAGAGAGAGCACACACAAGCAGGGGGAGTGGCAGGCAGAGGGAGAAGCAGGCTCTCCACTGAGCAAGAAGCCCCATGTGGGACTTGATCCCAGGACCCTGGGATCATGATCTGAGCTGAAGGCAGACACTTAACTGACTGAGCCACCCAGGCGTCCCGAAATTTGTACCTCTTAATCCCCTTTATCTACATGATCTTTTTCTCTGTGTGTCCTAATCTCTTCTTCTCATAAAAACACAAGTTGAGCGTCTGCCTTCAGCTCAGGTCATGATCTCAGGGTCCTGGGATTGAGCCCCGTGTGTTAGGCTCCCTGCTCAGTGAGGAACCTGCTTCTCCCTCTCCCTCTGCCACCCCTTTGTGCGAGTGCTCTCTCTCTCTCTCTTTTTTTTTTAAGATTTTATTTATTTATTTGACACAGAAAGAGATAGCGAGAGAGGGAACACAAGCAGGGGGAGTGGGAGAGGGAGAAGCAGGCTCCCCGCTGAGCAGGGAGCTTGATGCGGGGCTCGATCCCAGAACCCTGGGATCATGACCTGAGCCGAAGGCAGACGTTTAACGACTGAGCCACCCAGGTGCCCCCCTCTCTCTCTCTCGTGCACGCACCCGTGTGCTCTCTCTCAACTAAATAAATAAAATCTTAAAACAAAAAACAAAAACACCAGTTGAATCAGACTAGGGTCCACCTAACAGCTTCGTTTTAACTTACTTACCTCTTTAAAGGTTCAGTCTCCAAATACAGTCACATTCTAAAGTACTGGGGGTTAAGACTTTGTACAGAAGTCAAAACCTTACCTCCACCCATCTTAGGTCTTCAGGTGAAACTCTTCAATAAAAACATTAACGAAAGAAAAACAAACACAAGTTTATTAACATGTATAACTTGTGCATGGAAGAATGGGAGATAACCAGGGAAAAATGAGTAACTCTCTCATCCAGCTTAGAATTCAGGCTTAAATACCATCTTAATAGGGAAAAGGGAAGGGAAATATAAGCCTCTTAAGGAAAAGTAAATGATTTCTAGAAAAGATAAATGGACCCTTAGAAGAATGGATGGGAGATATGATAATTTGTGCCCAAGTTTGTCTGGATGTGCTATAGACTTCTAGTTTCCTCTCCTGTGATGTGAGAAGAAACTCCCAGGAAGGGCATTTATGCCCATCGAGTCCTTTTAGAGATCCATCTTTAGGCAGATAAGGGGAGTTCAGAGAAGGCCTCTCCCTGCATTTGCTGTTTTTCAAGTACCTACAGTTCAAAATAGTCAATATGCGAAAGTGGCATATTGGGTGCCATATTCTGTTACCCTTCACTGTCTTCTCCCCTTGGGAGGTTAACAAGATTTTTGAGCCCTCCTCCAGAAACCAGGAAACCAGGAGGAAATCCTCCTGAATGGTGTCACTAAAGGGCCTGGCCTCCTCTGCCTCCTCCCTCAGTGTAACATATGCTGCCATGAATGACCTTATGCACCTGCCAAGCACCAGGCACTGGGCTAAGCATTTATACTATTGACTGCTCACAGTAGCTTTATGATGTGGATGTGATTATTATTCCCATTTCACAGATGAAGAAACTGAGGCTCAAGGGATTAAGCTGTTCGCTCAAAGTCACATGCAGCTATCAAGGGTTAGAGTTAAGTTCTGAACCCAAGATGTCTGACTCCACTATTCACCACTGCCTGACTTTTCTGGAGGTCACAGTTTCTCTGTCCTTGAACCTATCCTCCTTCTACACTGCTCCATGTCTCCATGTCCCTGTTATTAATGCTCTTTCTCCTCCCCCACCCCAAGAATCTCACAATCTCTGCCCAAGCTGAGGTTTTTCAGAGTTCTCTGGGTCTCCATCCCCCAGAGGATGCTGTCAGGGTCTGCTGCGCCTAGTTGAGCATGTGTCCCACATTCCTTGCCCCCTTGGCAGCTCAGAGTCAGAATCTCTCTCTCTCTCTCTCTCTCTTTTTATTTATTTATTTATTTTTAAGATTTTTATTTATTTATTTGACAGAGAGAGAGAGACAGCGAGAGAGGGAATACAAGCAGGGGGAGTGAGAGAGGGAGAAGCAGGCTTCCCACGGAGCAGGGAGCCCAATGTGGGGCTTGATCCCAGGACCCTGGGATCATAACCTGAGCCAAAGGCAGACGCTTAACGACTGAGCCACCCAGGCGCCCCCTCTCTCTCTTTTTAAAGATTTTTCTGTATTTCTTTTTTTTTTTTTTTTTAAGATTTTTATTTATTTATTTGAGAGAGAGAGAATGAGAGAGAGTGAGTACATGAGAGGGGGGAGGGTCAGAGGGAGAAGCAGACTCCCCGCCGAGCAGGGAGCCCGATGCGGGACTTGATCCAGGGACTCCAGGATCATGACCTGAGCCGAAGGCAGTCGCCTAACCAACTGAGCCACCCAGGCGCCCGATTTTTCTGTATTTCTTTCTTGCTCTCTCTGAAAGGAAGAAAGAAAAGAAAGAAAGAAAGAAAGAAAGAAAGAAAGAAAGAAAGAAAGAAA
>NW_022589705.1:66498198-66557560 GCF_004348235.1 Phoca vitulina
AAGAAAGAAAGAAAGAAAGAAAGAAAGAAAGAAAGAAAGAAAGAAAGAAAGAAAGAAAGAAAGAAAAAGAAAGAAAGAAAGAAAGAAAGAAAGAGAAAAAGAAAGAAAGAAAAAAGAAAGAATGAAAGGGCACAAGCAAGGGGAGGGGGAGAGGGAGGAGAGAGAGAATCTCTAGCAGACTCCATGCTGACCACAGAGCCCCATGCAGACTGCCTGGGTGGCTCAGTGGGTTAAGCATCCGACTCTTGATTTTGATCTCAGGGTCGTGGGATTGAGCCCCGTGTCGGGCTCCATGCTCAGTGGGGAGTCTGCTGGAGATTCTCTCTCTCCCTCTCCCTCTGCCCCTCCCCCTCTGAAATAAATAAAATCTTAAAAAAAAAAAAAAAGTCAGATGCTTAACCCACTGAGCCACTCAGGCACCTCTCAGAATCAGAATCTCTTGACAATGTCAGGTCATTGAGATCAAGGGAGTCTTTGAAGAATGAGAGCTGCCAAGGGGCGCCTGGCTGCCTCAGTAAGTACAGCATGTGACTCTTAATCTCAGGGTTGTGAGTTTGAGACCCACAATGGATGGGGAGCCTATTTGAAATTAAAAAAAAGAAAAGTGAGAGCTGCCAAGTAAGGGTAGAACTTGGGAGGGGGCCGTTGGAATCAGCAATAAGATCTCAGGTGTCTTTAGTGGGTGCAGAGGCAGAAGTCCTAAAGCCAAACCAGAGAGATGCATAGCTACAGTAGCGTTTCATACTTACCATGTGCTATTCTGAGCACTTTATAAATATTAATTCATTCATTATTCACAACAACTCTATGAGAAAGGTATTATCCTATTTCCCTATGGGGAAATTAAACACAGAAATGTTTAACGTTTTGGGGTGCCTGGGTGGCTCAATCGTTAGGCACCTGCCTTCGGCTTGGGTCGTGGTCCCAGGGTCCTGGGATCGAGCCCCACATCGGGCTCCCTGCTCAACGGGAAGCCTGCTTCTCCCTCTCCCACTCCCCCTGCTTGTGTTCCCTCTCTCACTATCTCTCTCTCTGTCAAATAAATAAAATCTTAAAAAAAAAAAAAAGAAATGTTTAACGTTTTGCCCAAGGTCACAAAGGTAATTCACAGTGTTCAGATTTGAAAATCTGGGCAGTCTGGCTCCCAGACTCCATGCTGTAAACTGCCAAGCCATATAGCCAACTCCAGGCTGTGAGGAGGGGAGAGGGGCATGGGTGGTTAGGACCAGAAGAGAGTGAGAGGCAAGAACTGGAGGACAGATAAAGGGTGGAGTAAATGATTTACAGGTGGAGTGGTTCCCTCTCCTGGACCATAAACCAAGGGGACCTGTCAGCAGCTGGGAAGGGAGATAAGGTGACTCAGGAGGGAAGGGCTGGGTGGGGACTGCGGACTCCCCTTCCTGGAGTGAAGCTTTGAGTCCTGTACCTTTACCCATGGCTCTGTGGGAAACTCGCAGTCTGGTGATCCAGAGTGTTGGTAACAGGCAGGAGGGTGAGGGCCACAGAAGCAGATGGGGGGCGATGACTGAAATGCAGCAGCCTGGGTTGTCCTCAAGGAAGCTCCCAGGATCTCAGGGCCTGAGCTCCTCCAATCCCAGGCCTGGTCCCCCAGGTACAAGACTCTTTAAGTGGTATGCAGCCCAGAATGCTCTAGAAAAGCCACAGATCAGAGCTTGGGATGGGTTGCATGGCCATGATGGCTGAGGCCCCAAAGGTGTATCTCACCCTCCCCAGGAGAGAGGTGCTGGGTCTTCCAGACCTCTGAGACACATGCACGTGCACGCACACACACACACATTCCTTTCCTCATATTGACATCTCACCTGGCTCACCTGGGGCCCAGAAAGAGAACATGACTCTTCTGGCCATGAGTAGTTTTCCAGACCTTGTTCATCCAGAAGGTTTCTCAGAAAAAAAGGGAAAGGAGGGCCAGATGTCTTTCAGGTGAAAAGGGAAAAAACTAAAAAGAAAGAAAAGAAAGGAAAAGCAAAGCAAAGCTTGCCTGGGCTCAAGTCCTCCCCAGCTCTACTGAGATGAGTCACATACAATTCTGTCCTCAAGAGTCGCACGGGCTGGAGGGGAGATGAGCCCCGCAGACAGGTCACTGCCCAGTGCGATTTGCTGCTGTAAGAGAGGAAACCTGGAGGGCTTCAGGGAGGGAGCAGGGGGAAGATCATGGAAAGCTTCCCTGAGGACGCTCTGAGCCGGACCTTGCAGAAGCAGTGAAAAGGAGCTAGGCCAGAAGCTGGTGATGGGAGCAGCAGTGGGAGCATCTCAGGAGGCCCTGAGTACCCTACTGAAAAGCCAGGACCTGGCACTGTTTGGCTTGGGGACAGGCCGGAAAGGCTTCAGGGGAAAGGTCTCTGCCTCTTCACCTGTGAAGGACTGCCTGGTTCTGGGACACAACAGAGGACTAGTAGGTGGAAACTAAAGGGAACAGACTTGGCTCTTCATGGTAATAGCAGCCCAGGCTAAATGCCTGCAGTGCTCCAGGCTCTGGACACTGTTTCTTTGAATAATCCCAATTGCCCTGTGTGGAAGGGGTTATTGATCTTGTTTTGTAGAGGAGGAAACTGAGGTTCAGAGAGATGAGGTAACTTGTACAAGGCTACAGAGAGCTAGAATTCAAACCCAGGTTTGTCTGACTCCCAAGCTTTTGCTCCTAACCACCTCTCCACGCTTCCTGTCTTTAGGAAACACTTGCGGGTGAGAATCAGCTCACAGTGTGGGGGTAAGGAGCTTCCCAAAACAGGTCAGAAGTGGGACCACCACTCCTTGGGTTTTGTGGGTGATCTCAGCACTGGGTAGGTAATTGAGCTGGTGCTTCAAATATTATTTCTTCTGTTTCACAGAGGAAGAAACTGAGACCTAGAAGCAGAAATGGCCACTCAGGATGCTAGATACCCTTAGGAGTCAAGATGCTGGACACAGGGCTGAGGGAGGTCTGCATCCCTAGGCCTGAGTCCCAGACCTGTGGCCTTGTCAGCCCTGTGGAATAGGGATGGGGAATGGTCAAGCCAAGCCCCCCAGAGCCTGGACCAGAAGCCTAGCAGTGTGGCCAGTGTACAGGACCCTGGTCCCAGGGCTCAAGCCCTTGTTTAGCCCCAGTTGGGCCACTTCCAGCCTTTGGAGTTGTGAAACTGAACAAAGGAAACCTCATTTAAAATAGAGTCCGGGGCGCCTGGGTGGCTTAGTCGTTAAGCGTCTGCCTTCGGCTCGGGTCATGATCCCGGGGTCCTGGGATCGAGTCCCCGCATTGGGCTCCCTGCTCGGCGGGAGGCCTGCTTCTCCCTCTCCCACTCCCCCTGCTTGTGTTCCTGCTCTCGCTATCTCTCTCTCTGTCAAATAAATAAATAAAATCTTTGAAAAAATAAATAAATAAATAAATAAAATAGAGTCCGGTCGCCAGAATGGGGGGAGTTCTCACACACTACCAATTTGTCCTCAATTGCAGACCTCAACAGGAAGAAGCATACCTTGCATTTTCCAACTGGAAAGGACCTACTTTACTACCCCCTGCAAGAGGGAGAAAGACTTTTTCCTTGTAGAGCAAGAGTCCAGCCAATGAGAAGTTGTCACAACTCAGCCAATGAGAAAACATCACCAACCTCCAGTGGACTTTTGCTCAAAGTAGCCCCCACTCAACTTCCCTTTTTTTTCTCTATATAATAACATTCCCCTCCTTTGTTCTCTGGACTTGCCTAGGGTTTGCTGTAGCTTGCATATCCGCAGATTCTGAATTGCAATTCCTCTGTTTTTGAATAAGCCCATTTTGCTGGTAAAATAACTGGCTGTTTTATTTACAAGCTCCACCAAGTCCATCAACTCAGGCTTTGAATCCTGCCTCCAATGACCTTGAACAAGGTCATTTACCTCTTGGAGCCTCATCTGTAAATGGGGATGTTTCCTGCCCTGTGGGGTTGAGATGAGGATTCCATAGCAGTGCCTTTGGCACGGTGTCCTCAGTCAGTGCTCTGCGATCAGTAGCCGTTAGGATTATAACAATTTATCATCATGCGTCTGTCTTCTCACCTGGAGCGTGGGACACTAATCCCGGTCAACCTGGTTTCAAGGACATGATGTCATCTGTGTGAGTTGTAGGGTCAGTGTAGATGGCACTTCTGCTACCCAAAGACCAGCCCAGCCCTGCAGGGGTAGGGAGACACATCTAGTTCCCAGGACCAGGGGAAGCTGGGTGACAGCCTCAATCCATCAATGATAACCTCGGGCCAGCTAAGCTTTATGGGCCCAGCAGATATTTAAGTGCATGCAGTGTATGGGCTAGCCCAGTTCTGCTTCCTCAGCACGGGCCACTGCCCAGAACAGGTAGGCCGGTGTCACTGGGAGGTGGCAGTACCGGGGGCCTTGGGAGAGCAGCTGTCAGCAAGACCCCAGCGGGTAGCATAGTTGTGGGTTCGGGCTAGAGTTGGATCTTCTGCCCTCAGGAGTTGTGATCTGGTTCCTTCTGGCCCTGCGAGTAGAAGAGGATCTCGGGGAAGGCTCTTGCATGAGAGCTTATAGATCTCAGCTCCCCTAGGCCCATCCCATCCTGGCTTGACCCATGTACCACTGAGTTCTGGAGAGGGGGTGGGGGGATGCTTTGTCTGCTCTGAAGCTTCTTCCCCTTGTCTACTGACACAGAGTGAAGGCTGGGTGTGCGTGACCAGAGTTGAAGGGAGGGTGCCTGGGAACTAGGCTTGGTGAGAAGGCAAGCTACGGAGATTTGCTGGGAAAGGGGGACAGCTCTGGGGGCAGCTCATGTGACCTCCCGCCCAGGACCCCAGCACCATGACGGTTTCATACACCCTCAAAGTGGCAGAGGCTCGCTTTGGAGGCTTCTCCAGCTTGCTTCTCCGCTGGAGGGGAAGCATCTACAAGCTCCTCTACAAAGAATTCCTCCTCTTCATTGCCCTGTATGCTCTGCTCAGCATCATCTACCGGTGAGGGTGAGGGCTCAGGGCTGGCCTGGGGCGGGGGGCTCGGCTGCCCGCTTCCCTCTAACCCAGGCTTACAACTGACCTTCCCCAGGCTCCTGCTGACCCAGGAGCAGAGGCATGTGTATGCTCAGGTGGCCCGATACTGTAATCGTTCTGCAGATCTCATCCCCTTATCCTTTGTACTGGGTAAGGCTCCCTCTAATTCTCCCTGGTATCCTTCTGACCATCTTCCCTGACCTTTGGGTTGAGGTGATAGCTCTGAGGGTCAGAGTTACCCCAGCAGCACAGCCTACAGGTCAACCAGAGCAGGCTCAGCAGGCATGGGACTTGCGTCCAGGGTCCAGGATTTCCAGACGGCTAGACCCTGCCTGTCACTTGTTGGACCCTCACTCCACCAAGGGACAAGACACCTGCTGGCTTCAAAATCCCACTCTGTGTCCTGGAGAGGAGCTGGAGAGAGGTGACACCCCCTTTCCACCTTCCTGGGAAGCAGGGCTCAGAATTAGCCATTACTTGACCACTTCTCTGCAGGAGGAGGTTTGCACTCCTCCATCCTCCAAGCCTGGCTTAGCAAGGCAGAGGCTTTAGGAAGAGGCGTTCCCCCCGACAGCAAGGCAGGGTATGGAAGCCAAAGGTGTCCTTCTCCCTGCTTTGGTTCAGCCTGGCCTGGACCGGGTGCTCCGGCTGGCGGGCAGGGCATGCTGACTCCCAGGCCCCCCATCTTCCCTTCCCGTCTCCGCTTCCATGGCGGCCGATCAGGTTTCTACGTGACCCTGGTGGTGAACCGCTGGTGGGCCCAGTATACAAGCATCCCGCTGCCAGACCAGCTGATGTGTGTCATCTCGGCCAGCGTGCACGGCGTAGACCAGCGTGGCCGCCTGCTGCGCCGCACCCTCATCCGCTATGCCAACCTGGCGTCCGTGCTGGTGCTGCGCTCGGTCAGCACCCGCGTGCTCAAGCGCTTCCCCACCATGGAGCACGTGGTGGACGCAGGTGCGGACAGGCGCCCCTGGGCTCGGCCAGGCCAACGCAGGCGCCATGCTGGGGAGCCCAGGGGCGGCCCCCCGGGGCCAGGACCCGAGCGTGGGCCTCCTGGGAGGGGAGGTCTGACCCCCGGGGGGCACGTCCTAGCGGCAGGGGAGGTGTCTGCGCCCCCACTCACTGTATCTCCTCAGGTTTCATGTCCCAGGAAGAGAGGAAAAAGTTCGAGAGCCTGAAATCTGATTTCAACAAGTACTGGATCCCCTGCGTCTGGTTTACCAACCTGGCAGCCCAGGCCCGGAGGGATGGGCGGATCCGTGATGACATTGCTCTCTGTCTGCTCCTGGAAGTGAGTCGGCTCCAGACCAGGCCTGTCTGACCTCCCTGGCTCTGCAAACTGGAATAATAATTTTAGTACTTAGCACTTAGATGATGCCAACAACTGTGTACGGCACACAGCTGGAAGCACTGTCCATACATTAACTCATTTGGCCCGCACAACAGCCCTTGGGACATCATTACCATCCCTCTTTCACAGGCGAAAACCTGAGGCACAGAGTGGAGAAGAAACTTCCCCAAGTCACACAGCTAGCCAGGGGAGCTGGGACTCAGGCTGGTTCCACAGTCTGTGCTTGAAGCTACTTTGCTAGGCTGCTTCCCATCACGCCACCCCCTCACGTTAACACCCCAGACAGTGGGATGGGCCTCTAGGCCGAGTTTGTGTTGGGCTCCCCTGTTCTTTCCCCATTCTTCCCTCCTCTCCTCCACTGACATCCTCTTCCTGCTTTTCCCCCAGGAGCTGAACAAGTACCGGGCCAAGTGCAGCATGCTATTCCACTATGACTGGATCAGCATCCCTCTCGTCTACACCCAAGTAACTGCCTCTCCCCTCTCCCGTCCCACTGCCTACTGCATGTCCTGTGCTGCATGTGACACGGAGAATTAGAGATGGTACCTGCCCTGGGGCAGTGCAGTCCAGAGAGACACTGAACAACCAAGGGCTCATCCTCAAAGCATCCCCGGACCCCCCTGAGACGCCCCCATCCCCTCTGATGCTGCCACACGTTTTACTTCCTTGTCAGATTCCCTCACTGGCCCTCGGGGTCAGGGAGGGCATTTCTCCCTGTCTTACTCAGCCAGGCTTCC
Source organism: Phoca vitulina (assembly GCF_004348235.1). Taxonomy (NCBI): domain Eukaryota; kingdom Metazoa; phylum Chordata; class Mammalia; order Carnivora; family Phocidae; genus Phoca; species Phoca vitulina. The sequence goes on from NW_022589705.1 coordinate 66,505,263, forward strand.
TTCTCTAGGTGGTGACCATAGCGGTATATTCCTTCTTTGCCCTCTCCCTGGTTGGCCGCCAGTTCGTGGAGCCCGAGGCAGGGCGGGCCAGACCTCGGGAGCCTTTAGAGCCGGGCCAGGAGGCGGCGTCCACCCTGGGGGACCTGGACATGTATGTGCCTCTCACTACTCTGCTGCAGTTCTTCTTCTATGCTGGCTGGCTCAAGGTGGGCACATAGGCCGGTCATACCAGCTTGCTCGGTAGAGATGTGGGCCCAGGGCCCACCTCACCTTTGGGGACAGAGGATGGGGCTCTGAGCCCAGATAACACTGTCTTACAACCTGTAGGTGGCCGAACAGATTATCAACCCCTTTGGTGAGGATGATGACGACTTTGAGACCAACAAGCTCATAGACCGCAACTTGCAGGTGGGCAGAGGTCTGGGGGCAGCGCCTTGTGCTTTCCTCCTTGCCAGCGCTGGGCCTGGGTGTGGAGAGGACAGGGGGATCCTGTGGCTTGCTGCCTGCCCCAGGTGTCTCTGTTATCCGTGGACGACATGTACCAGAACCTGCCTCCCGCCGAGAAGGACCTGTACTGGGATGAAGACTCCGCGCAGCCGCCCTACACGGTGGCCACGGCCGCCGACGCTCTGCGGCCTTCCTTCCTGGGCTCCACCTTCAACCTTCGGTGAGCGGCCTGCGCTGGTGGAGGCAGGGCTTGACCCCAGGTCCTCACCACCCCTCTGGGGGCGCCAATGACTCGGTCGCCTCTGCTCCCCGCCCTCTCGGGAAAGCCAGCCCTGGGGTGGCCCCGCGCCAGGCTCGCTCAGCCCGTCCTCCCGCCCGCAGCGTGAGCGACGACCCCGAGCAGAGCGTGCAGGTGGAGGCGTCCCCAGGGCCCGCTCGGCCGCTGCCCGCCGCACAGACCCCACTGCTCGGCCGCTTCCTGGCCGCGGGAGCACCCTCCCCGGCCATCAGCCTCAGGACCTTCGGCCGCGCGCGAGGAGCCCCCCGGACCCCGCATGTGCTGCGCTTCCGAGCGGAGGAGAGCGGCGACCCCGAGGCCGCGGACCGCATCGAGGAGGCGTCAGTGGGGTCAGAGGACGAGGCCGGGGAGCCCTGATCAGAGACTGCCGGGCCCAGGCCGTCCTGCCCGCCTCGGCTCACTTTCCCAACCCCCTGCTGACCTCCGGCGCTATTAGAGCGCTTGCTGTGTCCTGAGCCGGAGAATTTAGGGACGGACCTTGAACGGGGAAGATGGCGGGGCCAGCGTCGGGGCTGGGAATGTGCCCATTTTGGCGGGAGAAGGTAGGATGGCTTGCTTGGGTAAAGTGAGGCTGGGATACATGGGCGGGGCCTAGAGGACAAGAACCCAGACGCATTGTTAATTTCCTGAGCAATAGGTTGCTGGGCACGTTCTCAAACCTGCAGGAGCATCAGCGGCACTAGGCACTAAAGGGCCTGTTCAGAATAATTGCGGGTGTCACTCCCAGCGCTTCTGATTCATTAGATCTGGGATGGTACTCAAGAATTTGCATTTTTAGGAAGTTCCCAGGTGATGGTGCTGCTGCTGGTCCAGGCATCACAATTTGAGTCCTTTATAAAAAGATGTTGAGGATATACCTTATCCTGATAATCTTACTCTGAAGAGGGATCAGAGTGTGGGTGCTGGGGAACTTTTGCTTTACCTGTAATATTCAACTTTTTATTTACAATGAGAATATAATCGTTTATTACTTGTGCAATTACAGTTGTTTAAATTGGCATGCTGTGAAGTGGGATAAAGATAATACGGTAAAAGCTTGGGAATCTGTCCTGGAGGCTGATCAAACTCAGATGTGAAGGCAGTTGTACACCACCCAGCCTAGACCTTGGGTGGATGTTTGGACTCTGGAGTGCCTCACCCTTCTCTGCTCCCACCAGCTGAACAGGAGAAAGCACGATTTATGGGGTGAAAGCTGTGAGTTCAGCTCTATGGTGGGCCTGCAGTGTTGGGGGGGAACCAGCCTCATGGAGCATAGATCGTGTTGACTGAACTGAGCTCCACTCTCCAAGTTCAGCCTCCACTAAGGAAATTGGTGACTGCCAAAACAGAATCTTAAGATCAAAGGATGGGGGGGCGCCTGGGTGGCTCAGTCGTTAAGTGTCTGCCTTCGGCTCGGGTCATGATCCCAGGGTGCTGGGATCGAGCCCCGCATCGGGCTCACTGCTCAGCGGGGAGCCTGCTTCTCCTTCTCCCTCTGTCTACCACTCTGCCTACTTGTGCTGTCAAATAAATAAATAAAATCTTTTTAATTTTTTATTGTTATGTTAATCCCCATACATTACATCATTAGTTTTAGATATAGTGTTCCATGATTCATTGTTTGTGCATAACACCCAGTGCTCCATGCAGAACGTGCCCTCCTCAATACCCATCACCAGGCTAACCCATCCTCCCACCCCCCTCCCCTCTAGAACCCTCAGTTTGTTTTTCAGAGTCCATCGTCTCTCATGGTTCTTCTCCCCCTCCGATTTCCCCCCCTTCATTCTTCCCCTCCTGCTACATTCTTCTTTTTTTCTTTCTTAACATATATTGCATTATTTGTTAAATAAATAAAATCTTAAAAAAAAAAAAAGATCAAAGGATGGGACCGATGACAGGACTCAAGAGGGAAGAAACAAGGGTGTAGTCGAGGTTGAGCGCAGCCTGACATCTGAGGCTGGCTTTGCTACTTTCCTGCTGGGCAACCATGGGTTACAGGATACCTAAGCTTAGATCTCAAAGTCTTTAGAGACAAAAGCACCCCAAGATAGCCATTCATGTAGGTGTTTGAGGTTTTTCATAGGGTTAACGGGAGTTAGCCTTGCTTCAGGGCAAGAATGGTCAGCTGAAGGCTTCGGGAATGAACAGTAGATGAATCCAAGACTCTAAACACACTGGTACACACTGGTTCTAGTCACAGATTAGAGGAAGAAGTGAAGGGGAGATAGAATCTTGTACAGCTCAAATTAGGAAATAAAGGCGAAGTGTCTAGTGTGGCTTTGCTACTCCTGACCCATACTGTAAACAGCTAAAATTATGGTGCTGCAGTAAGATAACCACCGGAAGGAAGGAAAAGTACGGTACAGGCCTCCCAGAGCCAATGGTAAGGTTTTAGAAGGCTGGGTTGCTTTTTGTATGTCCTGAAGTTTTTGTACTCAAAAGGGGGGGGGTCATCTCCTAGTTCATCTTTCCCTATTGTCTATTCACAGAACTCTGCCATTTAGCTAAGCTAATGAACCAATTGGATCTTCATTTCTTTGGCTCTTAAGTTATGCTTGTACTTTCCAACTTTAACTTAGATAAAATCTTAAGTTTTTTTTCTTTTTTAAATTAATTTAGCACATTTGAGTGCTTGGTATGTTGCCATGCACTTCCAGGTACTGGAAACAGAGCAGGAAACATACCTGTTCCCCTGGAGTTCTATTCTAACTGGACAAAAAGGAAAATGAGCAAAACTTATGCCCAACTAAGGGATAAGGAGAAAAAGCTGGGGTAAAAGATTAACAGCACAGAAGGGACTATAATTTAAAATTATCAGGGAGGAACTCACGAAGATCTAAGACCTGAAGAGTAAGCCATGTGGGTATGTGAAGGAAAATGTTTCCAACAAATGAACTAGCAAGCGAACATGCGCTCAGCAAGGCCAGGATGATTAGCACTGTAGAAAAAGGGACCAGGTCACGTTGAGTTCCATAGTGTTTGGGTGTTTGGTAAGGCTTCTGAGATGGGAAGCTGTCTTGTCACAACCCCATTGATCACTATTGCTAGGACTGTTGGGGACAACAGAAGCCTTCAGCGCTATTTGCAAAAGAGTGGTCAGGAGGTAGAGGTGGTGTTAAAGGTTGAACCAACAAGATCTGGGGACTTTAGATGCTAGAGTGTAAGGGCAAAATGACCCAAGATTTTGATTTAAGCAGCTGTATAAAGGCAACAATTTGCTATAATCAAATAGCTGAGAAACTATTTGAAAAGGGAAAGCTGAGGAATGTTATCAGTTTTTCACATGTTCACCTTTGAGAGTCCAATTATGATATCCAAGTGCAGGTGTTAAGCAGGTTTGGGTTAAAGTTAAAAAAATGCAGCACAAACTACATTTCATACCAAGAGCAGACAATGTGGCCAAGCTGAAGACAAAGACCTGACCCTTGCAGATTTAGCAATGCAGAAATCACTGGTTATCTCGCACACTTGAGTAGTGAGGGGGGGAAAGGATTAGGGTTGAAGAGAAAATTAACTTCAAAAAGACATCCAAAAGCTGACAGGATATGTCAATGTGTACAACTTGCTATCAACAATACCAAAAAAATTTGGAACCCAATTTCAGGGTTTCTAGGCCATCCATGAACCCAGGCTGAAAACTTCAAGCTAAAACCTTAAAACCAAAGTTCACACAGGAAAAGGGTACAGGATCTCTCAAAGAGCCAAGTTCACAGAGGCAGCATGGCTTCAGGTTCCAATCAATACCCCAGTAATATTGGGGGCCCAGTGCTGGGATAACTCCCTCATACAGTCTATGCTTGCCCTGCATGCCATGTCCCTCGTTCCCACTGAACACTAGCCTTTGGGGTGAGAAATGTTCCCTCAGCTATATAAAGGCACAGCCCACATCTAGGACTGGCCTTCAGTGAGAGCGTGCCAAGCAACTGGATATTCACACGTGAACACAGGACAGGACAATAAACACCTTTATTACATGGCTGAAGATAGGAGGAAGATTTATTTGCCTTTCCGGGCTTTGATTTTCCTCAGATAGAACTCTAGCTCCTTGCCCTCTAGCACGTAGCCATCTGCTCGGCCACATTGGCCTGGTCTTGAAGCGATGCACGCTGCAAGATAGTATGCATTCATTAGCAAAATAAGAGTGGGGCCCTACCCAAACCTAGGTGTCTCCTTAAGGAAGTCCATGTTGGTTCAGGTATCCTGGGGGCAGGCTTGAAGCCCAGTGTCTCCTCAGATACACTTTATCGTCACTCTAAGTCAGTAGCAGAACTGGACAAAGTTTTCATCACCGAGACAGCCCCCTCAGCCCACACAGAGACTTCTCAAAATACTTCTGGAAGTTAGAGGCAGAGGCCAAGCTGAGGCCTATGACTCCTGCTCACTATTTCCCATTTCAGCTTCAGGCTAATGGGATGACCACATGTTCTGAGTTGTGCTTGTATGCGGTCATCAACTCTCCTAGTGAAGCCTCTACCACACAGCTGGCAGGCAGTTAAAAGAACAAGGGGCAAGAATAAAATGCAGAGGGCACACTGTATCTTGTGACCCAACCCCCCAATGCAACAGCCATCTTACCAAGAAGCTTGCCCTGCTGGAATTGCTCCTCCAGAAGACTGCTGATTTTGGCATTCTTTTTCCTTTCATCATATTTCTTCTGAATTTTCTTTGATCGTTTTTTGTTTAAAATCTCTTCCTCCTCGGGCGTCTGAATAAAGGAGATAGATGGGTTAGCTGGGGCTCCCCAGGCCCTGGCTCAGGGAAGGAATGTCCCCACAGGCTTGGGCCCTGTACATCCCAATCCCTGCTGCCTTCCTCAGCACTAAAGGCTTTCATCTCTTTCCCTTCAGTAGCAGAACTGGACACAGTTTTCATCATAAGAAGGCTGGAATGAGGCTGGTCTCCCCTCACCCCCACAGGGAAGTTGGCTCCCCCAAAACACGCACCAGCTTGGCCCCCTTCTTGCGGCCCAGGGGCAGTGCATAGTGGGACTCGTACCACTGTCGGTACGGTGTGCTGTCAATGAGCACAATACAGTTCTTCACCAGGGTCTTCGTGCGGACCAGTTCGTTGTTGGATGCGTTGTAGACAACATCAATAATCCTTGTTTTTCGCGTACAACCTGCTCACGGGAGAATTTCAGAATCAAGTCTTACAGACCAGAAGCCAAATGGCCTTGTTGTCCCCTACCACCACATCTTCCCGCCCAAAGTGCCTAAGAAACAGCAAGGGAACTCTAGTCTGTTACCCAGCTATGGGGTGTCAGCTCATCTTCCACAAAGCCACCTTTCCAGAGATTAACTGGCAACCACACATAGTGTCTAGATTCAGTCCCAATCCCTGAAGCTATAGGAGTTTGAGACAAAACAGGATGGAAAGAATTCTCCAGCTACCACAACCTTAACAGCTTTCAAAGAGAAACTTCAGTATCTTGGTGGAGGCCACGGACTTCCTGTTAAAAGCACTTACTGAAGCTTAGAAAATTTTAGGTGTGGAGTTCCCACCCACTCCTGGAGGGCCTCACTCACACTCAGAGCCCCAGGAGAAGTTCCCCACGTCTAGCCTCAAGGCACGGTACTTCTTATTGCCTCCCCGGACTCGGACTGTGTGTATGCGGCGGGGGCCAATCTGGAAAAGACAGACAGGAACTAGGTTATCCAGGAGAGCAAGACAAGAGAAGGCAGGGAACCTAGGCTGGACGGAGGCAACACAGTCAGTGTAACTATGACAAGTCCTAGCATTGGCAAGTGGCACACAGGTGGCCAAGACGGCCACAACCACCCCTAAGGATACTTTTTCATCACTCCAGTTACCTCCAAGAGGAAAAATCTGATTCCAAACACTGAAAATTAAGTCTCTATGCAACAACAAAAAAAATACCGGGTTTCTGACTATCATCCGAGGAGCGCACTCCCTCCAGGCGCCCTTGAAGTCCTAATACGTAACATCTGTCTCCATTCAACCTCTTTAGTCTTAACCAACGCGTAAAGGTGAGGAGGCCGCCCAGTCCCCCAGACGAATCAGAGCCCTGCACCACCACCCGCAGCGGCCAGACCACGCTGGAGACGAGGGCCCCGCACGCACCTTAGTGTTGGCAGCTGGGCGTCCCAGCTCATACTTCCGCTTCTTGTGGTAGGGCTTTCTCTTGCCCCCGGTCTTGCGGCGCTTGTGCCAGTTGTCCCGAGAGATGCCTACATGGGGAAGCAGGGCGCGAAAGCTTTAGCCACGGGGGCTCGGGCAGGCACCTCGCGAGCCCCAGACCCCCGCAACGGGCGGGCCGCACGCTCAGCTCTCCAAGGTTGGCTTCCCCACTGCGCACTCGGCAGTCTGCAGCATTACCAAGGTGTCATCCTCCACATGCGGCCCAGCCCAGGCACTTTCCCGCGGCAGCCATGTTGGCGGCGCCCGCAGCACCCAGCCCCCGCAGCCACCGGAGCGAGCCTCGGCGGCCAGAACCCGAGCACCACGCTCCTCGTGGCTGCTCCGTGCCAGGGGTCGGGGCGCCGGCACTCCTGACTTGGCTGCGAGGCAGGATGGCACTGGATCGAGCTCATCCCCCCTCCCCGGTCCCAAGGCAGAGCGACACTCACCCATCTCTCCCGGCGCTGGCTGCGAAAGAGAAAACGCAAAGCCTCACGGTCCGGTTTGTAAAACGCTGTCCCGCCCCTTTACGTGTTTTCCGGGCGCCGCGGAGAGGAGCCTGGAGTCGGAGCGCGACGTAACTTCTGTTTCTCCGAGCCTCCGGCCGCGAGAGGAGCGTCCGCGCTCCGAATCCCGGGGAGGGCGGTGGGGATGGCTGTGCCAGAGGTTGAGGGCTTTAGGGCACACCCGAGGGGGGAGTCGCCTGCTTGCTTTACGTTTTGAAAAAGGCTCGCTTTAGAGCTGGGCGCGGCTGCGCTGGGAAAGGGTGGAAGACAGTAGGGATGGAGACGAGTGGTGGACTTGGGTTTTGTTTGGAAGGGTTTGATGATAGATTGGACGTGGGGGTTAGGAAATGGGAGGTGTGTCAAGGATTCCTAATTCCTCATTTGATCATTTGGAATGACAGGCTGCTGGATGTTCATGTCTGTTCATCCTTATAGAAGAGCTTGGACAGAAGATGTTACTTTGGGAATCGGCCGTATACAAACGGTAATTCAAGTCCCCGGAATGAACGGAACCTAGGGACAGAGCATAAAGCACATTTTCCTTGTAAAGTGTACTAAGTATCTGTTTTAGGATTTGTGGGATATGGAGTCTGTCACAACTACTCAATTTTGCTGTTGTAGTGTGAAAGCAGCCCTAGACGATAGTTAAGGAATATGTGGCAGTGTTCCAATAAAGCTTAGGGTACTGGGATTCACCTCTCATGAAATATGCTTTTGATTTTTCCCACACATTTAAAAACATAACCATTCTTGGCGCATGGGCCCAATCAGCATCCAGTGGTGTGCCAACCCCTAACATAAAGAAATACAGGAATATGTTCTAGGTCCAAGACTTGAGGAATGTGAGCATTTAAGGCCAGGTAGAGAAAAACTGGCAGAGGAACGGAGGAGCAACTGAGTAACGGGAAGACAGCCAGCACAGAATGATGTCATGGTCTAATGCTACTGCGAAGGCTAGTTGAAATGAGGACGAAAAAGTGATTCTTGGATTTAGTAACTCGAAAATCTTTGGTAATATTGGCAAGAGCAGTTTCTGTGCAGGGGAGTGAGCAAAATTTAAAATGGAATAGGAAGTTTTATTTTTATTTTTTTAAAGATTTTATTTATTTGACAGAGAGACACAGCGAGAGAGGGAACACAAGCAGGGGGAGTGTGAGAGGGAGAAGCAGTCCTCCCGCGGAGCAGGGAGTCCGATGCAGGGCTTGATCCCAGGACCCTGGGATCATGACCTGAGCCAAAGCAGACGCTTAACGACTGAGCCACCCAGGCGCCCCTATTTCTTATTTTTTTAAAGATTTTATTTGACAGAGACACAGTGAGAGGGGGAACACAAGCAAGGGGAGTGGGAGAGGGAGAAGCAGGCTTCCAGCTGAGCAGGGAACCCGATGTGGGGCTCATTCCCAGGACCCCGGGATCATGACCTGAACCGAAGGCAGACGCCAAGGACTGAGCCACCCAGACGCCCCAAGTTGTTTTTTTTTTTTTTTAAAGATTTCATTTATCTGTTAGAGGGCATGAGTCAGGGGGGAGGGGCAGAGGGAAAGGGAGAAGCAGACTCCCTGCTGAGAGGGGAGTCGGATGCCGGGCCTCCATCCCAGGACACTGAGATCGTGACCTGAGCTGAAGGCAGACACTTAACCAACTGAGCCACCCAGGCGCCCCCAGAATGAGAAGTTTTTTTTAAAAAAAAGATATGGTATATGTAAGCAATTCTCTCAAGAAGTAGGACTTTAAAGGGAAGGAGAGAAGGGTACCTGGCTGGCTCAGTTGAAGGAGACTGTGGCTCTTGATTTTGGGGATCCTGAGTTCAAGCCCCACGTTGAGTGCAGAGATTACTTAAATAAACTTTTAAAAAAGTAATAAGATAGGGGCGCCTGGCTGGCCCAGTCAGTAGAACATGCAGCTCTTGATCTTGGGGTTGTAAATTCAAGCCCGACACTGGGTATAGAGATGACTTAAAATCTTTAAAGAAAAAAAAATAAATAAAGGGGAGGAGACAATGAGGCTGGTGGCTGGAGGGAAGCAGATCATAGGGCAGTATTGAAAGGAGTAAAGTGCCTAATGGATAAGTCCTTTTACAGTCTGCTCCAAATCCTACCTCATCTCTTTGAAGGGAGTCTCTCAACATTATCCTTCTGTATCTTCAACCTCCCACTGGCTTCCTACCACATTCAGAATAAAGTCTAAATTCCTTGCCAGGGCCCAGAAATATCAGACCTCTGCTTATCTCTTCTGCTTTATCAGTTTGACTTATCTCCTACTATCTCCCTCCCTCAACTCCAGGCACTCTAACCTTGCTGTTCTTGCTTCAGGCCCTTGAGCTTTGAGAGAAAATGCTGTTCTCCAAGTCTTAGCGTGGCTTCTGCTCTCACTTCAAGTTCCCGCTCAAAATCTCACCTCTACATACATACACACATTGGGAGGCCTTTTCTAAGCCTGCTTTCTAAAGTGGCAACACTTGAGGTGCCTGGCGGGCTCAGTCTGTAGAGCATGTGACTCTTGATCTCCAGGTTGTGAGTTCAAGCCCCACATAGGAGGTAGAGTTTACTTAAAAATAAACAAACAAAACTCTCTAAAGTAGCAACACTTACCTTTCTCTACTCTCTTAATACTAACATTGTTTTTACATACTCATTATGTGCCTTCCCCACTAAAATATAATAAACATGAGAGTCGTAACTGTTGCTTACTACTGTGTTTCCAAACCGCATTTAGTAAGCACTCAATAACTACTTGAATGGCACTCAAATATTTGAACAAATTATTGTTCTACTTACCACATTTTTATTCAGTGGGTTTTCCCAGTAGACTGTGAATTCTTTTGAGTAAAGTGCAGGGATTTTTTTTTTTTTTAATATTTTATTTATTTGTCAGAACGAGAGAGAGAGAGAGAGCACACAAGCAGGCAGAGGGAGAAGCAGGCTCCCGGCTGAGCAAGGAGCCCGATGTGGTCCCAGTGCAGGGATTTTAATCATCTCTCCATCTCCAGCTCTTTGGCACAAAAAAAAGGAAAAGGTAATTGCATGGGACATAAAAAGGAGATGGTTTCCAGGGGCACTTGGTAGGTGACAGATAGACTGGATTAGGGGGATGAGAGAAAAGTGACCTGAGAAACCACATGAATGGTGGGATGACACCAATTAAAAGAGAACACAGGAGAGCCAGGTTTCTAGAAAGTTCAATCTTAGGATGAGTTTGACTTGCCTGTGAGACATATAGGTGGCTATTCTTTGTATTGCCAGTAGGTGGAAAGATGAGTGTGAAGCTTGGAAGAGAATGGGACTGCTCTTTCCCACCCCCACCCACCACGGTCTGGCTCCCCTAGCCATCTAACCTAGTGCTCCATCCTGTCAGCTAGTTTGCATCACATGAGCATCTTGTTTTCTTCTCTCTCTTTTTTTTTTTTCTTAAAGATTTCATTTATCTATTTGACAGAGAGAGACACAGCGAGAGAGGGAACACAGCAGGGGGAGAGGGAGAAGCAGTACTCCCATGGTGCAGGGAGCCCGATGCAGATGCGGGGCTGGATCCCAGGACCCTGGGATCACGACCCGAGCCGAAGGCAGACGCTTAACGACTGAGCCACCCAGGCGCCCCGAGCATGTTGTTTTCTTAATGTTCTCGAGTAGTAGACTAATTGTAAATACATCTGCATCTCTTGGGGGCAGTATTCTAGAGGCATCTCTATAGCTCTTGAAGTCAGACCAAGACAGTTCTCCGTGTCCCACACCATGCCCTTCAAGTCTCTACTTTGGCTTTAGCAGAAGTCAAATAGGAGCTCTCTGATTCCATGTCATCCTGGAGAGATCTTTTCTCCTGCTCCCCTCCAACACCTTAGCCTGGCCACGACTCCATTTGCTTTGAAACCATTGGCATTAATTGTACTATGCCTTTGTCCCTATTTTTATTAGTCACCTTAAAAAAAAATCATCTCCCAAATTAAATCTATCACCCACATTCTAATCCTGACATAGGTTATTATAATATCTTTTAAAAACTGATCTCCCACCATTCTCCATTTCCTAAAATCTCACTATGTCCTGTCATTCATCAGAAAAATCCTCTGTATCTTCAACCTCTTCTGGAAATATTTCCTTTGCCTTCATAATGTTTCCTTTTCCATAGCCTTCTAACAGAAATCTGGTTCTCTGAGGAGTTTTCCTCCTTGCCAGCCTTCTCAAGTGGAGGACAACTGCATTCCTCTTCTCTAGATGGGAGATAGGTGTTGGCCAATTTCAGACCATCCTTACTCTATCCTAAAAACCACAGACTTTGAATCTTATGCTATAAAACCATAACACTCATTACTCTTTTACTGTACTTACCTATAAATTCTGCTTCTCACCAACTTGTGTCTAGATTTTAGATCCCAACTCACTGTAACTTTCTCTAATACTACTCCTGTCATATTTTGGGTGCCTACACATGAGCATCTTTATCTCTCTCAACTTTAACCTTTCACCACCTCCTCACCCAGTAAGTCCTTAAACCTGGGATCAATCCACCTCTTGTCCCTGATACCTGGATAAAGTCACTTAGCTCTGTAGACTAATAACACTAGAAATTAAGAACAATTGGTGTTAGGCCCTGGAAAATCTTTACAATGAAAGGCTTACCTGAAGCATAAACTTTACTGGAGAAGACACTATAAATAGATTGTAATAAACTATATGAAAGAAATAATGTGCTCCATGGGGCAAAGGGGCAAATGAGATAGGATGGTGTGAGATGACTTCTCTAGGGTGACAGATCTGGGGTAAACAGACCTGAAAGAAAAAAAAGAAACTTCGTATAGCTTTAATTTTTTAAAAAGATTTTATTTATTTATTTGAGAGAGAGAGAACAGGAGCAGGAGGAGGGGCAGAGGGAGAGGGAGAAGCAGACTCCCCGCTGAGCAGGGAGCCAGATGAGGGGATCCATCCCAGGATGCTGGGATCGTGACCTGAGCCAAAGGCAGACTCTTAACTGACTGAGCCACCTAGGCACTCCTGCATGGTTTTAATTTTTATTTTAAGTAGGCTCGACACCCAATGTGGGGCTTGAACTCATGATCCTGACATCAAGAGTCACATGCTTTACTGACTAAGCCAGCCAGGCACCTCCCAAAAAGAACCTTTTGAAGAGCAGATGATTCCATGCAGAAAGAATGTCAAGTGTAAAAAGCTCTGAGAAGGGTAAGCACTTCTGGAATGATGTAGTAAGGAGCTTCAGAAAACCACTCCATAAAAGCAACGAGAATGCTGACCAAAATTGTCAAAATCAACTTTTCCGGAACTCTGAAATTAACTAAGGCTTGCAACAATCCAAGGAGCACTTATTCAAGAATAGCAGCTGAATCTGGGAACAGTGATCTTTGTTGCTTTTTAATTTGCCCTAATCCCATCCCCTTCCCCCAGCTCCATGGAGGTTTTGAAAACCAGTAGCCTTTCAACTATGGTAGCTGTGAAAAACAGCCTAATAGCAATTGGAAGGGGAAGATGGGTCTGGAGCTCCCCCAAAGCCCCATCCCCAAAGAATCATCACCGTGTGACCTGTCTGGCAACTTGCCAAAAAGCTCCATTCTTAGGGCTTGTCTTTATTTCACCCCACTCAAAGCTCACTCTGAACAGCCCAATCCCTAGGGTGTTTGTCAAAAAAAAAAAAAAAAAAAGGAGGGGGGCAATAGAGCTGCTGAGGTGACATTACCAGTTGGGGCTAACAAGAGGCCGACCAGAAAACCAGAAAACAAAGACTGAAAAGGAAAAGCAGGGGGATATGGGGATTTGAAAAACTCCCACATATTCCTGGGAATTTAAAGGCCACATGCATATGCAGGGCTGAATACATACCCAGGAAGACCTGAAAAGACCCTAATATTGCCTTTTACTGGTAAGATATAGCTCAATTTGAAGCTGCACAAGCAGGAAGTGAAGGTTATACACCATGAGCATATGGGATTTATCCCAGGTTTGCAAGGTTGGTTAAACATCTGAAAATCAATATAATATACCTTTTTAATGGAATAAGAGAGAAAAAGACGTATGGTCACTTCAAAACACAGAAAAAGCATTTGACAAAACCCAATAATCTTTCATGATAAAAAGACTTAAACTAGAAACAGAATTGAACTTCCTCCAGCTGATAAAGATCATCTACAAAAACCCACAGCTAAAATCATATTTAATGATCAGGAACAAGACAAGGATGTCCACTCTCGCCATTTCTATTCAAAATTGTCTTGGATGTTCTATCCGGGGCAATTCGGCAAGAAATAAAAGACATCCCATTTGGAAAGGAAGAAGTCAAACTATATTCACAGATGACATGACCCTATATAAAGTCCCAAAGGATACACATATAAAAATATTACAGTTAATAAACAAATTCAGCAAAGTTGCAAGGTATAAGATCAACACACAAAAATGGATTGTGTTTCTATACACCAGCAACGAACAATCTGAAAAGGAACTTAAGAAAAACAAATCATTTTGCAATAGCATCCAAACCAACCAACCAACCAACCTAGGAAATAAATTTAACCAAGGAGGTGGAAGACTTGTACACCGAAAACTATAAAACCTTGTTGAAAGAAATTAAAGGGGGCGCCTGGGTGGCTCCATTGGTTAAGCACCTCCCTTCGGCTCAGGTTATGATCCCAGGGTCCCAGGATCGAGCCCCTCGTCTGGCTCCCTGCTCCTCAGGAAGCCTGCTTCTCCCTTTCCCTCTGCCTCCACTCCCCCTGCTTGTGCTCTCTCACTCCCTCTGTGTCAAATAAATAAAATATTTTCGTTTTTTTAAAGGAAGAAACTAAAGACCTAAATAAATGGGAAGACACCCTGTGTACATGGATCCTTGTACATGTACAAAACATCCTAAGGACATGTACTTAATGTTGTTAAGATGGCAATATTACCCAAAGCAATCTAGAGTCTGTGCGATCCCATTAGCCTTTTTTGCAGAAACAGAAAAGCTGATCCTCAAATTCACATGGAATTGCAAGAGGCCCTGAATAGCCAAAACAATATTGAAAAAGAACACAGTTGGAGAACTTACACTTCCTGAGTTCAAAACTTAATACAAACTATAGCGATCAAACAGTGTAGTATTGGCACAAGGACAGATATACAGACAAATGGAATAGCATTTAAAGTCCAGAAATCAAGTTTCTATCCTGGAACCATGGCCCAATTTGTCCATAACCTTGCAGAGAAGGCCCTGGTGCTAGTGGTAACTGCTGTAACTTACTCAAAGCCTCAGTGGGCTGATGGGCAGATTGGCCGCATTTTGGCACTATGCCAAGGTTGACCTGGTTCTTCCAACCCCTGCTGAGATCCCTACAGCTATTCAGAGCTTGAAAAAAATAGTCAAGGGTGCTCAGATGGGTAGTTTCAAACAGTTCACAGTTAAGGAAGCTCTGCTGAATGGCTTGGTGGCCACTGAGGTGTGGATGTGATTTTATGTCAGGGAGATCATAAACAAGCGAGGCATCACTGGCATAATGTTTGAAGATCAATCTTTTTTCTTTTTTTTCTTTAAGATTTTATTTATTTGACAGAGAGAGACACAGCGAGAGAGGGAACACAAGCAGGGGGAGTGGGAGAGGGAGAAGCAGGCTTCCCGCCGAACAGGGAGCCCGATGCGGGGCTCGATCCCAGGACCCTGGGATCGTGACCTGAGCTGAAGGCAGACGCTTAACGACTGAGCCACCCAGGCGCCCCTGAAGATCAATCTTTAACATGTTTATATTTTGTTTATTATTTGAGTGTTCTTGGATCATTTGTGATCAGGCTGGTATTTGTTTTTTGTTTTTTTTTTAAAGATTATTTGTTTATTTGACAGAGAGAGAGAGAGGGAGAGAGCGCAAGCAGGGGGAGCAGCAGAGGGAGAGGGAGAGCAGGCTCCCCGCTGAGCAGGGAGCCCCGACGCTGGGCTTGATCCCAGGGATCGTGACCTGAGCCGAAGGCAGACACTTAATCAACTGAGCCACCCAGGCGCCCCGGTCGATTGATTTTCCAAAAAAGGTGCCAAGTCAATTCAATGGGAAAACAAGTCTTTTCAACAAATGGTGCTGGAAATACTGATAGCCACAAGCCAAAAAGTGAATTCAGACACCTCACACCATCTACAAAAATTAACTCAAATTGGGTCAAATATAAGAGCGAAAACCCTTCACTTAGTGTGTTTTTTAGATTCATCCATTTTGGGGGCACGTGGGTGGCTCAGTTGGTTGAGTGTCCAACTCTTGGTTTGGGCTCAGGTCTTGATCTCAAGGTCATGAGTTCAAGCCCTGCATTGGACTCCATGTTGGGCGCCAAGCCTACTTAAAAAAATAATAAAAAAAACCCCAACACTAAGTGAAAGAAGCCAGACGGTAAGACCACATATTGTATGATTCCATTTAGATGAAATGTCCAGAATAACAAGTCCATAGAGAAAGTAGATTAGTTGTTGCCTGGGGCTGGGGGAAGAGTTGATTGGGAGGTGACTGCTAACAGGTATTGGGTTTCTTTTTGGGTGAAAATGTTCTGGAATTAGTGGTGATGGTTGCCCAATTAAATGAGTATACCAAAACCACTGAATTTATAGCATGTGAATTTTATTTTTTTAAAGATTTTATTGGGGCACCTAAGTGGCTCAGTCGTTAAGCATCTGCCTTCGGCTCAGGTCATGATCCCAGGGTCCTGGGATCGAGCCCCGCATCGGGCTCCCTGCTCTGCGGGAAGCCTGCTTCTCCCTCTCCCACTCCCCCTGCTTGTGTTCCCTCTTTCACTGTGTCTCTGTCAAATAAATAAATAAAATATTAAAAAAAAAAGATTTTATTTATTTAGGGGTGCCTGGTGGCTCAGTCGGTTAAGCGTCTGCCTTCGGCTCAGGTCCTGCTCAGGGGTCCTGGGATCGAGCCCCACATCGGGCTCCTTGCTCAGTGGGGAGTCTGCTTCTCACTCTCCCTCTGGCCCTCCCCCTGCTTGTGCTCTCTTTCTCTCAAATAAAGCCTTTAAAAAATATTAAGATTTTATTTGAGAAAGAAAGAGCATGAGCAAGGGAGGGGCAGAGGGAGAGGGAGAAGCAGACACCCTGCTGAGCAGGGAACCCGATACGGGGCTCGATCCTAGGACCCCGAGATCATGACCTGAGCGAAGGCAGACGCTTAACCGACTGAGCCACCCAGGTGCCACTATATGTGAATTTTAAAGAATGTGAATTATATCTCAGGGCACCTGGGTGGCTCAGTTGTTAGGCGTCTGTCTTCGGCTCAGGTCATGATCCCAGGGTCCTGGGATTGAGCCCCGCATCGGGTTCCCTGCTCGGTGGGAAGCCTGCTTCTCCCTCTCCCACTCCCCCTGCTTGTGTTCCCTCTCTCGCTGTGTCTCTGTCAAATAAATAAATAAAACCTTTAAAATAAATAAATAAATAAATAAAGTATGTGAATTATATCTCAATAAAGCTTTTTTTTTTTTTTTTTAAAGGTCTGGCATATTCAAGAAATAAAGGTCAGTGTAGTTGGAGAACAGTGAGTGGTACGAGATAGTTTATTCACTCAAAAATATATATTGTATGCTCACCGTATGTTCTAGACATTGTGGATATAGTATTAAACAAAAATCTTTGTTCTTATGTGCTTAAAATAGCTAACTAGCACTTATATAGCATTTATTTAATATGGGACTTTGTACTTACCGTGTGTATATCAACTCAATTTTCCTACCACCTCTATACCAGTATTACCCCCACGTCACAGATAGCACAAAGATGTGAAACCCACATAAGGTTCTACAGTCAGAGCCAGGCTGTGTGGCGTCAGAAGCTGGGCTTTTAACCTTGAACTATTCTGGCCAAACTGCATTCCAACTGGACTAACAGAGGAAGGAGCTGACCAGGCCACAGTAGGGCACTCAGAATTTATCCTTTGTGCGAAGGGATGCTATTAAAGAGTTCGGAGCAGGGGCGCCTGGGTGGCTCAGTCAGTTAGGTGCTGCCTTCGGCTCAGGTCATGATCCCAGGTTCCTGGGATCGAGCCCCACATGGGGCTCCCTGCTTCGCGGGAGGCCTGCTTCTCCCTCTCCCGCTCCCCCTGCTTGTACTCTCTCTCTCTGTCAAACAATAAAGTCTTTAAAAATAGATAAATAAATAAATGTTTAAAAATAAATAAATAAAGGGTTCAGAGCAGGGGATGACTTGTAAGGATGCGTCCCCATTAGGAACATGTATGGTATTCCAGGTAAGAAGATGGGTCAGGTCTGGTAAGGTCTTCATTTAATCTTTCCAGTTCTGTGAGGTGGGTTTTGGTGGCCCCATTTCACAGATGAGGGCGAAAGTTAGGTATCTGGAAGCTTTGAAGGCCTCAGAGCTAGTGCTGTCTCTGTGAACTTGGTTCAGCTAAATTTCTGAAGCCAGGTCCTACAGTTGGTTATTGACTGGCACCTTCAACTCATGCAATGAGGTAGAGAATGTGCCTGTTTTATAAATGAAGTAACTGAGGCTGGGAGAGCCAGAACCTGGTCTGTTCGACCGAGGTCTTTACTCTATAGAGTTTCTGCAGTAGCCCATGTGCCCCACGCTCCCCACCCACCTTCCTGAGGCCTTTCTAGAATACATATTTGGTTGTGTGGCACTTAGACTAAAAATGTTTTAGTGGCATATTACTATTTAGATAATTCATGTTCCATGACAAGGAATCTGGAACCCTCCAGTTCCCAAACTGTCCATGCTCTATCCTTGGTTTCTCAGTCCACTGGCAAACTTCTAATTTTTCCAGACCAAACTGGTGTTGCTCATCAGATCCTTTCCCATCTAGCAAGCCAAATGCCTTCTTGTCAGTGTTGCCACAGAATCTTTTAATGTGACTTGAGCAGACCGTAACTGACAGAGCACCATCTCTTTTCTGCTTCTAGCTCCTGGCCCCAGGAGAGGACCTGGGACCAGGGACGCACTGAACAAGGCAGGGGCTGAGGCTTTACCGCATCACTGAAACTGCAGGTGTGGATCTGGCCTCCTTAGGGAGAGTGCAGAATCAGCACTATGGAGAGTGGCCTCCTTAGGGAGAGTGCAGAATCAGCACTACGGAGAGTGGCGGCAGTGTCTGTCCTTAGTCCTTTCCACACACCACTCAACAGATTGATTTTTCCCTCTTTCTTTATTGTTAGACACAATGTATAAACACGTAAAACAGAAAACAGCAGGGATCCTCTTGAGCCTCAAAAACCAGCAAGGAAGAGATCCCAGAGACTTTTTTTTTAAGTACAAGACATAGTGCCTGAACCAAGGGCATGGAAGGCAGGCCAGAGCCAGCAGAGAGCTGGACTAAAGGCTCCTTCCCTCTCCCCAGAGCCAGGATAACCCCACAGAGCACCCCACCAATAGCCAGTCCACACAGGCAGAAGGCCACCCAAGGGAAAACTCTATACCAGAGAGTCTTCCCCTCCTGGAGAGAAGGTAACACCCTTCCCATCCTCTTTCTTCCCATTCTTGCTCCCTTGAGGGCTACGACTGAGGAAAAGGAAAGTAGTGTCCCATGTCACTCTGACCCCCTCCCCAGCTGCCTCGGGCCCCCATACTTGGCATTTACCGAAGCCTGTCCCAGCTCAGACCCTGACTAGTCCCACCCGGCGCCCAAAGTTTGCTAGGGAGGGATGGAGAGTGGAAGAGGCTGGGTGTGAAACCAAACAGATCTTTTATTTGCAGTCGTCACTGGGGCCGTTTCTTGTTGCTTATCTGTTTGCTGGCCTGCTCTTCCAGCTGCATGGCCAGGCGCAAGGCCTTGATGACATCTGGAAGGAAGGGGTTGGGGGGGCACTGTGGGTCAGCGGGGGTCTCAGAGGCCCCTTTCCCTCAGGGCAGAAGCGCCATCCTCCAGCCATACCCACCTCGCAGGGCTGAGAAGTGCTTGGCTTGCTGGACCAAGGCAGACTCTGCCTTGTTCACGAAGGTCTCCAGGTCATAGTCCGGCTGCTCGGTCATCTCAGAGAGCTCCAGCCAGCCTGGCCCTTGCTGTGGTGACACGGGAGAACCTTGTCAGTTCAAAAACGGTCAAACCAACTTAGCAAACCCTTCCTGCTCCCCTACCACCTGCAATGCAGACGACGTGCACGAGCTGCGCATTCCTTCGGCCACAGCCCACACTCTGCCTCCTGACCTCCTCGCACAGAAATCTTCAACTGAATCCATCCTCTGTCCTGCCTCCAACTTGTCCCTCTCCCCGGGTCAAATGAACGTCACAATCTGTCTTGAGACCACGCCAGAAATGGGAGCAGCAACTTTATTCTTTTACCCTGCTTGTCCCCAGATCCTACCAATTTTGCCCCTTAAATGGCACCTGAATCTCATGTCCTCACTCCAGTCCCATGGTGGCCATGGCCACACTCTGTCTAGGCACCAACACCTCTCTTGAACTCTTAACAATAATCTCCTAACTGCTCTTAACTCCGAAGTGCCTCTACTCATGCTCTCCCACATTCCCAAACCAGGCTCCACATTGCACCTAAAGCTCTGATAAGACCACGTCATCTGATCCGACCACACTCCGCTTTACTTCCTTCAAAGGCATCCACTGCCCTTGCGACCAAGTCCAGGCCTTGAGAGTGAACCATGGGCCCTCTAGCTGACCTGGCCATGGCCTTAACTCCATCATCTGCTCACTCTTTTTGCTTTGGTCAGAGTGAATCTCTCATTCTTCCTGAAAGTACCATGGCCTTTCACACATTTGTACCCCTGAGCACTCCAGGGAGGGAGGACAGACTTAAGCGCTTATTCTTCATGTGCCCTCCTCAGTTCAGAGTGGCCCAAGCTCCTTTCTGTGCTGCACCCTGAGCGCCCCCCTGGCAGAGGGCACTCTCGGGCCTCCCCTCCCCCTGCAGCAGGAGTCACAGCAGCACCAGCACCCAACACCTACCACACACTAACTGCATGCTGTGCACTGCTTTAAAAACGTATCACTTAATCCTCAGACACAACCACCCTGTCTTGCCCATTTTAGAGATGAAGAAACTGAGGCCTAGTGATGATAAATGACTTTCATAAGGAAATCAGCTTATAAATAGAAGGGTCAGGATTGATCTAGTCTTATTTTAGGGCGTACTATCCATACCTCATGTTTTTGGTCTTTGGTTTCAGCACAGCAGTTGACATACAGAAAGTACTCACCAAACACTCGCTTAATAAACAAGCCAAGGTCTCTGCATATAAATCACTCTCCAAAACCTCAATCAGGAGCATAGAGGAGAGACACTAGCTCTGGCTAGGAAGATGGAGGAGAAAGGCTGTGTGGGCCAGGCTGGAGAAGGGGGTATGTTAATTAGTTGTTCTAGAACAGCTAGATGAATAGGTAGAGAACGAAGGAATGCTAGGTAGAGGCCTGCCTCTTGCCATCCCTATCTGAAGACTTGTGGGAGCAAAGCCCAGGTCACGTTCAAAGAATGGTGCTAAGCACCACCAAGGGGTTCTGCTAGTATGGATATCCAATCCCTCCCTAGCCAGGGCCAGCTCCTCACTTGTATAATCTCCTTGAGCTCCTCCACGGCCCTTTCCTCCAACTCCCTGATCTGAGACATGGCTTCATTAAAACTGGACATCTGGGAAGATAGTTCCTCCTCTTCCTTGGAGAACTGCAGGGGCCAAAAGGAGAGGTACAACAGTATGGTCTAGTTCCGATCTCAGCAGGTCACATTTCTGTTCTGCCTGGCCCCACCCCCACACCTTACATTGCCTGTGATCAGAGACCCATGAGAGCTGGCTTCCATCTCTTCTGTTTCCATCTGAGTTGGCTGCTCCCCACTGGACCCACTGTGGGGGCTCAGCTCCTTGACCCTGAGGAAACAAGAAGGTCTCAGAGCCCACAGGAGCCTCCTTGGCACTCACAAGACTGCAGCACCACTCAGACCATGAGGCTCAAGGGGAGAAGCAGCTTTGACTTTGGCCTAGAGTACCCATGTTGGCTCTCGACCAAGGCCTGAAGGGGACTGGGACAGACCATCTAGCATCATGTCTGAACTCCCAAGTCTCAGATTCACTGAGTCACAGAAGAATGTACAGTAGGCACTGAGACTCCAGAGCTCCCTCCCTCTTCTTTTCCTCCCTCCTGCACCCCTCTCCCCATCCCACTGGTCATGGGTACCAGTACCTGTCTGCATATCTTAGTGTGTTTAAAGTATATTCACAGGAGCTTATGCCTGGTGAGATCATGGCAATCTGCAAAAGGGGGAAACAGGCAGTTAAGGGTTGAAGATCACAGGGTAAGTGCACCAGACCTCCTCCTGCTGGAGACTGCCAGGAACTATCTATTTGAGCTGCTGACACCCACACAGTATTGAAGCAGGAAGCTAATAATTAAGCATCCATTCTGTGCCAGGCAACTTGCCCCATGGGCACCGAAAATTAATGCACCTTGAAAATTGGTTCCTGGTGCATCTGGTTATCCCCTCTGTTGCTTTATCACTTTATTGATCCTCTCACCAAGGTCACATCTTAAGGAGCGGTGGCTCCTGCTGGAACCTTCTATTCAGCTGGGCTCAGGAATGATGGTTTAGAGCTTAGTCAGAAATTCCCACCTTCCCTAGTAGGCTGGGAAGAGGAGATGCCTTGGAGGGGAAGAAGGGCAGACCCTAGCTAGCAGGGCTTGTAGATAAAATAAGGGGACAAAAATCATTTAAGGCCATAGCCCTTTCCTATCTGCAAAGCTGGGAGCCAACAAACCTGAAGGAAGCCATAGAGGAGATGAGAATTTCCCTCTCCTGCTTTCCCATAGCCCTCCTTCTGATTTCTGGGACCCCATTTCACCAGGTAAGGGAGCATGGACCATCCCCAAACCAAGAGCTGCCCAGACATACAGTAAAGCGAGCATATCCTTTCCTTCCCTCTTGAATAGGCAAAGAGGAACTTGGTACTAAAAGGCCAGGTGGGGGCGGGGTGGCGACTGGGTGGTACAGTCAGTTGAGCATCCGACTCTTGATTTGGGCTTATGTCATGATCTCAGGGTCCTGGGATTGAGCCCCATGCTGGGCTCTGCACTTGGTGAGGAGTCTGCTCGAGGATTCTCTCTCTCCCTCTCCCTATGCCCCTACCCTAGCTCGTGTGTGCACGTGCTCTAATAATTAAATAAATCTTTAAAATAAGTAAGTGAATAAATAAAAGGCAGCAGGGGATGCCCAGTCAAGATCAAGCCTGGAAATCCAGGTGGCCAGGGGCACCAAACCTGCCCACAGACAGGACTCAGGGTCTTTCTGTACCACCTCCAAAGTGACCCTACTCACCATGCAGGTCCTTGAGTTCTCCCCGATAAAGGAGTCCCTCAGCACCTGTGTCAGCTTGCTCTCTCGAAACGGGGTGTGAGCCTTGTTCTGTCCCAGGGCCCTGATGCACTCCTGTGGGAGAGCAGGAGCCACTGTGGTCCCTTCCTTCCTTCTGGGCCGCCCACTCCCTCCCTCCCTCCACCAGGAGCCCTCCAGGCCAACCACCTCTGTCTAGGCCCTGCTACCTTCAGAGCCAGGAGGCTCTTGTTGATTTCTGCACCTTCCATGCGGGTCTGCCGGTCAGCACTGGAAGTGTCCGCACCTCTCTCATTCCCTGCCAGATCCACCAAAGAGAACTTGCCATGCACTCTCCCTTTGGCTCGAAGAAGAATCTGGAAGCAGGCATGGGAGCGGGAAGAGTTGGAGTTGGCAAATGTCTGCCCAGAGGTCCTGTGTCAAAGGAGAGCAAAGAAAGGCTATGAGCCTCTGAGGTTACCAGCCACTGTGGCTCCCCAGAGCTCAAGCACCCGACTCCACAGCACTAAGTTCTCTGGTACAAGGGGCACAAGTCAGGACTCGGAGCAGTCCTGTGTCTTCTTGTTCCGGACTTCTGTTTTGTCCTCCGTGGGCAGGAGCTCTCCCTCCAGCTCCGGACCTAGCAAGTTTTCCTGGCAGTGAAAGTACTGGATTCTGTGCTAGGACCTTAGCCAGACCCGACGGCCCAACAGCACATGGGGAAGGAGTGGCCTGTGTTGCAGGGCCCAGCGGGAGAAGGAAGGGTTGTCATGAATCACTTGTCAAAGCTTGAGGGCCCTGAGGAGGGCAGCCCGTTCCCTGGGCCTCCATAAGCCACCCAGCACCCCACTGCACCATGCCTGGTGGCAGAGGACTTCCCTAACTCTATAGAGGAGCTAGGACCCCATCACTTCCAGCCTAGAACATACCCAGAGATCCTGTCTCCTACCACAGAGGGAGAGAAGAGCAAAGAAAAACCTAGAGAAGTCAGGAAGTATGCTGTGGGGTAAGAGCCTGGAAATAAAGTCTGCCTTTTGGGGGGAGGGGAAGCGCCTGAGTGGCTCAGTCGGTTAAGCGTCTGCCTTCAGCTCAGGCTCAGGTCATGATCCCAGGGTCCTGGGATCGAGTCCCACATCTGGCTCCCCTGCTTCTCCCTCTCCCTCTGGCACTCCCCCTGCTTGTGCTCTCTCTGTCAAATAAATAAATAAAATCTTAAAAAAAAAAGTCTACTTTGGTTAGATTTAAGACACTTTGACTCGCTCCTGATGACCCCCTGGCCTGGGGTCATCGGCCCTATTGAGAGTCCTTAACGCAGGGGCCCTCACAGCCCTCACCAAGCTGCAGAGAGCGGCACTCTGTGGAAACAGCAGTGGGCTTAGAGCGAGGGTCTGTCACCTGAACCAGGGACTGGGGGGCCCTTCCCATCACCAGAACTCTGACCTGCAGGCACTGCCCATGTCGATCATCTTGATGACCTCGTCGGCACAGCTAACCAGGTGCTCCTGCAGCCCCACCACCTGCACCTGCTGCTTGCCGTCTTCCAGCACCCGCAGCTTGGCTTTCTTGTTGAGCAGGTCGAACAGCTGTGCCAGGCAGGGGAACAAGGCTAAGGCTGTCAGGGGCCGGGCACCCCACCCGACACCCCATCCTTCAGGGCCTGTCCCAGCTTAGAGAAGGCTGGCAGCAAGGAAGGCAGAGAGAAGCTAAGCCGGGTGCAGGGCAGTACCCCTGAAAGCCGAGTCGGGCTGCCTCAGCGTGCTCTCTTACTTCGCTAGCTATGGGAGCCTAGACCCGTACCCAGCGGCTCCGGGCTTATTCCTCATCTGCAGCATAATGACGGTAATACTTCCTCAGAGGTTACTGTCGTGAACGAATGAGTTGAGACATGTGCTTTAGCACACGATACCATATCAATAATCCACATTAGCTATAATTATTATTATTATCCTTGAGAGCCTGCTCTGGGGAAGGCAACTCTGCAAAAGCATGGAGTGTAGAGAGAGAGGGTACAGAGTATAAGGGGTGGAGGAGAGAGTGAAATAGAAGATGAACAGAGAATGAACGTACACGATCAGGGGAAGAGTAGAAAGGTTATAAAGGAGGTGGGTCAAGGGAGGGCAGAGCACACACAAGGCAAGCTGCCCATGTGAGAGGGGGCCCTGAGGAGTATTGCTGCCCTACTTGTTGAGCTTGGGCCCCATCTCATCATCAGATGAAATCTCCCACACATGTCCGGGCAGAGCAGCCCATCAAAGGCTTGACGGCCCACAGGTTGTTTGGTTTCTACAATTTCTAGCCAACCTCAAGGATTTAGAAAGTTCAGGGGCCCCAAGAGTATAAATAGGGGGCTCCTTGCCCGCTAGCTACCTTTCCATTATAGATCTCGAAGAATGTCACATAGACTTCCAGGCCCAGGTTCCGGTAGCGGGGCTGATTCTTCAGGAGGAAGACATCTCGGGCTATGGAGAGAGCCTGGATTAAGTAAGCAGCCTGGCTTTCTGTGCCCAACCCCGGTGCGGCAGAACACATACTTACAGGCCATGGCATAGATCCCTTTGGATGCTTTCGGAGCTTTCCCAGAGAGGTCTCCGCCCATGGTCTGCAAGGGAAGGGGTGGAGGACGGTGGTACATACGGGGCCTTGGGCCTAGGCCAGAGCACCACTGGCTTCATCGCCACACCAAGGCCGAGATGCTGCCCCGCAGAAGCGTGTGGCGCTAGAGTATCTGCTGATGGAGTGTCTGTGCCAACAGCACTTTCTGCAAGAAGCTCACCGGCTTCCTTTTCAGGGACCCGGTGAGATACCATGGGCAGGTCTGCTCCCAGCCAGGCCTGAATACTCACATGTGTCTTGCCGCTTCCCGTCTGGCCATATGCAAAACAGGTTGCTTTTCCCCCTTCAAAGATGGTCTGGACCAGTGGCCTTGCTGTGAACCTAGGAGAAAGGATAGGAGAGAGTATTTATCTCTCCCTAAAATGTGCTTCCTAGAATGTGGTCCTGTTGGCTCCTTCACTGCAGAACTCCTGGGGTCTTCAATTCCTCCTTCCAAGCACTAGCACTCCTCTCCTGCAAAGTGGTCCTACCGGACCCCAGCCCCACTGATAAATTTGAAATTCTTCCAACCAACTGGGGAGGGCTGGACTGACCTGCCAAGAGTAAGCAGGTGGCCTTCACTCTAATTGAGCCACCAGCCCTCCCTCCAACCCTGAGACCCAAGGTGAAACCCTGAGCTTAGTAGCTGACCGCCAGCATAAGAAACACTACAAAGATCAGCGGAAACCCTCTAAAGTAGGACCTTAAAATATTTTAGGCTTTGTGGGCCACATAGGTATCTCTCACTTTTTTTTTAAGGTTTTATTTTTAAGTAATCTCTATGCCCAATGGGGGGTTATAAACTCATAACCCTGAGATCAAGAGTTGCATGCTCCACCAACTGAGCTAGCCAGGCACCCAGCTGTCACATTAAAAAAAAAAAAAAAAAAAAGATCCTTTAAAAACATAGAAACTATTCATTCTTAGTTTGAGAGCCCTTTTTATAAAAAGGGATTGTGAGCCAAATTTGGTCCATGGGCTGTAGTTTGTCATCCTCTGGTCTGGAGCAGTCCTGATAATAGAACTTTCTGTGATGGAGCGCCTGGGTGGCTCAGTCGGTTAAGCATCTGACTGTTGGTTTCAGCTCAGATCATGATCTCAGGGTCAGGAGATGGAGCCCCACGTTGGGCTCTGCGCTCAGCGGGGATTCTCCTTGAAAGATTCTCTCCCTTTGCCCATGTGCGTGCTCTCTCACTCTCTCCCTAAAATACATAAATCTTAAAAAATAAATAAATAAATAAAAGAACTTTCTGTGATAATAGAAATGCTCTCTACTGTGCTAATAGCAGCCGAGGCCACATATGGCTATTAAGCACGTAAAATGTGGCTAATATAACTAAAGAATTGAATTCTAGGACGCCTGGCTGGCTCAGTTGGTAGAGCATGCGACTCTTGATCTCAGAGTCATGAGTTTAAACCAAAAAAAAAAAAAAGAAGAACTGAATTCTTAATTTTATTTTTTATTTAAATAGCTACATGATGGAGTGCCTGGCTGGCTCAGTCAATGGTACATTTGACTCTTGATCTTGGGGGTTGTGAGTTCGAGCCCCACCTTGGGTGTAGAGATTACTTAAAAATAAAAATCTAAAAAAACGGAACAAGAACTAAAAACTACATGAGGCTTGTGGGTGCTGTATTAGACAAAGCAATCCTAGTGTGTGCAGAGTCTGCTAAGCTTAGTGGGTAACAGAATGGCTGCATAAGATACTGGAAGAACCCCTACAGCCTGCCCAGCCCAGCCTCAGCAGAGTGCAATGCGTAATACCTCACTTATGAGCCATTCAAGGATGGGCTGCTAAAGATGCAAAATGGGATATGACAAGCCCAAGCTGGGCCTTCCTGGTGCCTGGGAATTGGGAGTCGGAGTCAAGGCTGTAGTCAGAGCCGGAGCCAGCTCTGTGACGGCTGATCCAAAGAAAATACAAGACCAGGAAGGTCTCAGAGTTCAATGTGGCTGTGAGTAGTGTTATCACAATGTCCTGCATGGAAAAGAGGAAGCCTGGGAGAAGGGGAAAAAAAAAAGGCAGGAGACTAACCTGTAGACAACTTCATTTGAAACTGTTTCATCAAATGCAAAGTCAAAGCAGAAGGCTTGGTTCTCCAGATACTTTGTTAAGTCCACTTTTAACTTGGGCTCGTGGACCAAGAGGAGACACTTGCTGGGAACGGAAATCACATCAATTTCTTTCTTGGCCAATTCTGCAGAAGGAGAGTATTTCAGGGGATGATTCCTGGACACGGAGGATGTCAGTCCAGAACCTCCTTCTGACTGATCAGGGCTTACCTTGTTTATTCAGCGGGCGTTTCCTCACACAGACACATATCCTGTGCTCTTCGATCTTCAAGAGGATGAGAGAAGACAACCAGCCAGTGAAAGGTCAGAGCAATATTGAAAGAACCCCTCCTCTTCCAGTCCCGTGTCTGGCCCACTCAGGGGCCAGGACCTGACACTAGGACCCCTGCCTCCGCTCTGCTCTAGAGCACAGCAGACAGCTCTGAATTTCCTTCCCACTTTCCTCACTCTGCTGCCTACAGTTTTCAGTGCTACTTGCATGGTTATTAGTAAGGATCTAGCCAACCTATGCAAGTGAGGAGGGTGGGAGTTTTGGAGATCAGACTCTCCCATCCAGCCTTACTAGCTCTAGCCCACCAAAGGGTACTGAAAATACCTCAAGGGTGAGTGGAGGTTCCTGTAGGGTCTCACTCTCCTAAAGGGGAAATTCGTCTCTCAATTGTACACTTACTCAGGAAGGAGAGGTAGAAGCCTTTTGGGCTTACTTACAGGATCAGTCACAGTAAGCGGATGACATTCCAAAGTAGTCCGAAATTCTTTAATCATCCGGGCGAATTCCCAGTTTGGAAAGCTGCTGTCATACTCCTGTTTGGGACAAGGGCGAAAAAGGACAGACGGCTGACATGCCGACATGTAAGTGCTCTCAGAGCTCAGTGCTAAGCAGCAACAGCTCTTTACATGCATACAGCTCTTCAGTTGACAAAGACCCCCAGTCTTACTTCCTCCCACCCTGGCTCTAGGCTGAGAACTCACGAACAAAGCCCTGAAGATGGAGACTGGCAGGGGGTTGCCTAGGCATGTACCAAACCACTCTAGGAACTAGGGCCAGAGCCACTCTCCCCTTTTAGGAGCCCAGCAGGTTGAGATCCCCGAGAGCAATGAACCCAATTGAGAGGAAGTGCTCCAAACTGGAACTCCATTGCAGCACTTCCCCCGCCCCCACCAACACAACTGGGGGGGTGGGCAGGGAAGCAACTCTGCCCAGTAGCTCTGTTGCCATCACACATATTGGTCAGCATGAAATATTCCTCACCCGAAGGCTTCAGAAACTATCTGACTTATTTCTTCTCTGAGTCCTGAGAAACCAGTTAAATGTCCTAGATATCAGAACTGG
The DNA here is from genome assembly GCF_004348235.1 of Phoca vitulina. Taxonomy (NCBI): domain Eukaryota; kingdom Metazoa; phylum Chordata; class Mammalia; order Carnivora; family Phocidae; genus Phoca; species Phoca vitulina. The sequence goes on from NW_022589705.1 coordinate 66,533,848, forward strand.
AGCCTCAGAAATGCTGGGACCCAACTGTATCTCTGTTGCTGGTGAGGGTGCAGGACATCTGTCTCAAAACCCTTGACCTAAGAAAAGTACCTGTGCTCGCTTTATTCTCATTTCGGAGTTCTGGGCCCTCTTCTCTTCTCTCTTGTTCTTCATTTTTTCCATTTCCTTCACAATACAGGATTTCCTCCGAACTGTGGGGAGCAGGGGAAAGGAAGCCCACTATTACCTGTCTAGGCCAGCCGGCCTACTCTTCAGCTGCTGTACTGAGTCCTGGGCCTTTCCTAGACCCTTTTTTTTTAAATGACCATATGCAAGGAGAGGCAGCAACAGATGTGACTGTTGGGAGGGCCAAGCCCGCAAAGTAAAGACTTGCACAAGCACTCTAGGCCTAACCCAAGCTCTCTCCACGCCTCTGTGGCATTTTCTCACAATCAGAAGAGGGGATACCATCCCTGATTGATCTTGATGGTCATTCTGGTTTATCCTTCAGGTGTCGGCCAAGACTTGAGCTGTGACAACAACTCAACTACATCCAAGGGCTCCGGTCAGCTAGTGGGGACAGGGTCACCTCTTGTGAAAGACTGATGCCAAAGACACAGGAAAACATGCCCCCATGTGACAAACATGGTTTGAACTCAGGTGCCAAAGCAGGCCAGGTTTGGGACAGATGGAACAACCTGTCCTGCACCAGGAGCAGGAGAGCAGACAGCTTGGCGCATCTACCTGAGTTCACAGGGTTTGCAGAAGAGCTGCCTCGGATGGAATGGACTTGCTCTTCCACTTCTTCGCTGACCATCGTCAATGGTATTTCAGCCACTGCCGGGCAGGAGGGCCTAGGGGGGCCAGCTGTGGAGGAACAAGAGTCACTGGCGAAGCAGGCAGGCATACCAGAGCTGTGCTCCTCTGAGCCCTAGCCGGTCATGTGCCAGGACGGGTGCAACCGACTGTGGCTCAGCAAGGGCTCAGGCTCCCACAGTGTGAGCAAAGCTTGGGCTTTTCCCTTCACCTCAGCCCACACCCTGAGCCCAGTCAGTCTCTCTGTGAGGGCTGGCTCCTGGGATCAAAATTCTTGGGAGGGTGGGGTGCTTGGCTGGCTCAGTCAGTAGACAGTACAACTCTTGATCTCAGGGTTGTAAGTCTGAGCCCCATGTTGGGTGTAGAGATTACTTAAAAATAAAATCTTTAAGGGGCGCCTGGGTGGCTCAGTTGGTTGAGTGTCCAACTCTTGATTTCAGCTCAGGTTGTGGTCTCAGGGTGGTGAGACTGAGCCCCGCTTCAGGGGAGTCTGCTTGAGATTTTCTCTCTCCCTCTCCTTCTTCCCCCACCCCCCTGCTTTCTCTCTTTCTCTGTCTCTAAAATAAATAAATAAATCTTTAAAAAATAAAATCTTTAAAAAAAATATATATATATATGTATATATATATATATCTGAAAGGGTATGTAAATAGCTCAGTATGGACTTCACCACAAAGGAAAAGCCTCTAAAGGCCTGAAGACTTTAGGCTTGACCCAAGCCTGGGTTCTCAGGCCAGGGCTTTCTACTCATTTGGAAGAAAAGCCAGGATTTTCTGACTTCTCCAAAGCCTTGGAGCCTGGATGGCTAACAGGAACAGACAGAAAAGCCAGGAATAACAGGAAACTGAGTGGAACAACTGGGTGGCTCAGTCAGTTAAGTGTCTGCCTTTGGCTCAGGTCATGATCCGAGGGTCCTGGGACCAAGCCCCGCATCAGGCTCCTTGTTCAGCAGGGAGCCTGCTTCTTCCTCTACCTGTCTGTCTGTCTCTCTCTCTGATAAATAAATAAAATCTTAAAAAAACAAAAAACAAAACCAGGAACCTGAGCCACAACTAAACATACTGATTCAACCCAGAAAGGTACATCCCATGATAACTCATTACTTCCCATACCTGCTTGTGACCCTTTTATTTACCTTCATTTTATTAAAGCTGAATTTGACATGTAAGACGTAATGATTGTATATCTTACAAAATCTGCACTTGCTTTATCTAATAAAAGTTAGCAACTAAAAATATTTTTAGTTTTTTTTTTAAAGATTTTTATTTATTTGAGAGCAGCATGACTACGGGCAGTGGGAGAGGGAGAAGCAGACGCCCCACTGAGAGGGGAGCCCGACATGGGGCTCAGTTCCAGGACGCTGGATCATGACCTGAGCTGAAGGCAGACGCTTCAACAACTGAGCCACACAGGTGCCCTTAAAAATATTTTAAAATTCCATTTATACAAAGTCCAAAGTTAATTTATGCTATCAGAAGTCAAGATTATAGGTACCCTTAGGGGCTTAGGAACTGTCGGGAGCTTGAGGAGGGGCTGTTGGGTTGCTAGTAATGCTCTGTTTGATCTGGGTGTTAGTTACATGAATGTGTTCAGTTTGTGAACTATATACTCAATGATACATTTGCTTTTCTGTATATATATTACGTTTCAATAAAATTAAAAGAGTAAAATGAAATGATTTCCAAATAAGGGAGTGGGGGGAGCGCGCCAGAACAGAACTGAAGCCAGGGGAATGTAGGAATCTCAGGATATTCTAGAACAGGGACAGGGCAATATATGAGGAGCTGTTCCAGAACCTCAAACAGGGAAAACAGATTCATTACTCACTGGGAGCTGAAAACTGCTTGCGGGAACTGGTAGACACTGGTAGCTCGACCTCCATATCATTCTCCTGAGTGGTAATGCGAACCTCTGAGACGGTAGACATTCGAGTGGAGCGGCTGCGGAGACCTGGAGAACCAAGGGCAGTGGCCAGTCAGTGCAGCGAGATCAGGAGGGCCGGTGGGGGCCACTAGGGGGGCAACCCTCCAAGATTCTGTATAGGGTGAGACGGGTCCAGACCACCAGGAAAGGAGCCCACCAACTTCCCGTTCCTTCTACCCAGGGAAAAGGAAATATTAGAAAGGCCAAGTACTAGTGACCCCAAAACTAATCTGTTCGTTCTGCCCATCTGAGAGCTCCCAAGAGCAAGGACATCTCCCACAAGAGCATCTGTCTCAAGTAAATGGAGGGACCTTACAGCCAATCTGAAATCCTTTCTGAAGAGGCAGACCCAATCTCTGAGAAAAAGCATTATTAAACCTTAACTGCAGTGACTCCTACCACTGTACAATCTTCCCATATTTCCAAACAACACTGTAAGGTAAGTATCAATGTTCCCATATGATGGAAGGGGGGAACGGAGGCTCAGAGAAATTAAGTGACCTGCCCATTGTCACTCAGTCAATAAGTGTTGGAGCCAGGATGGGAACCCAAGACTGTCAAGATTCCAAACGCTGGGCTCTTCCCACTGCTCCAGGATGCTCTACAGAGCCAGGCCTGGGCCACATCATCGGATCACTACATCAGCAGGGTCAGCTACATTGATTTTCTGGAATCTTAGAAGAATGCTTAAGTGAGAGAAACAACTGAGTTGTATTTGAATTCTTGTTAACTTCTACCCATTTATATAGTTACCCTCCATAAGAGAGAAACAATTCATCACCTACGAAATAAGTCAGAAACTTGGAAATAGAACACCCGGTGTAACATAGGCAAACACCAACTTGTACTGAAATTCTGAGTCTCCTAAGTCTACGCTGATCTGATGGCTCTGTATAATCCATGTCTTTCATTAAGAGCATAGATTATTGGGTGCCTGGGTGGCTCAGTTGGTTAAGCAACTGCCTTCAGCTCAGGTCATGATCCTGGAGTCCTGGGATCGAGTCCCGCATCAGGCTCCCTGCTCAGCAGGGAGTCTGCTTCTCTCTCTGACCCTCCCCCCTCTCATGCTCTCTCTCTGTCTCATTCTTTCTCTCTCAAATAAATAAATAAAATCTTTAAAAAAAAAAAAAGCATAGATTATCATCATTTTCCTATTTCCTAAAAGATTTGTCATCTTGTGTTTCATTTCTACTGCTGAATAGCATGTACCCGTATTAGGATTTGTTTTTCATTGACGGGGCTGGGGCAATGTCCTCTGAGGACAGGCATATGCAGTAAGACCATTCCAATTTCTCTTGCAGGTCCTTACAGTATAGCTAGCAAGAGGGCCAGCACCCCACCACTCAGGCCCAGCCCAAGCTTGCAATTGCACCACCTTCCACCTGGGATCCCCCCAACCTGAAGGTCCAGGCAAGTGGCTTCTGGGCCCCTGTGGTAGTTGGACCATGTCAGGGCAGTGATCACCCCTGGTTGGGACAGGCCACACAGGCTTCGAGGGATAGCTGGCTCTGAGTCATAAGTTGGATTTCTTGGGCAATTTGCACCTACAGCCACCCCACCCCCTATAGCTACAGACTATTGTAGTCAGAGTTGGTGTACTCGGACTACTTCCGTGGAGAAAGCCCAACCTTCTCCTAGACTTCAAGGCAATGCTATTATTCTTCCCATCCCACCCCACCCCCGATCTCCACAGCACCATCAACTATACTTCCAAACAGCCCAGACATAGTTTTTCTCTGGGCCTGCTCACCACCTCACTCCAAGGCACACTGTTCCCTTGAGGAAAGAAAACAAGCCCATGAGTGGCTGCTTATTGTTCTGGATTCTATGGGAAAGGCTTCTAGGCCAATTGGCAAATTTCCCAAATATATCAGGTCCTTGGGAGGTTGGCCTAAGGGCTGGATTCTTTTTTTTTTTTTTTAAGCAGTACGATTGAAGTACAAAAAGCTGTAGGTATTTATTCAACTCGCTGTGTCCGGAGATAAAGTAAACACCCATGAAACTATCATAATAATCAATGCCATAAACTTACCCATCACTTCCTAAGGTCTGTTTCTGCTCCCTTTGTTTTGTATTTTGTTTATTTTTATTTTGTTGTTAATATAAGATCTACCCTCATAGTAAAATTTTAAGCATACAATACAGTGCTGGTAATCACAGACCAGATGTTATACATGAGATCTCCAGAACTTATTTCCCAGAAGTGAAGTTTCCCATGAAACTTTGTACTCTTTGACTAAAATCTCCCTATTTCTACCTCCCTGTAGGTTGGATTCTTCCTCACTAAGATGCTTGGAAGACAGCACAGGACTCAGCCCACACAGAGCCACCTGCTAAAGTGGAGCAATGAGTCTATGTCACAACTTCCTGTGCCCCAGGAACATTATCCCAGGCACAAACCCCATGATGACAAGCCAAGAGAAATCCATTTACCTTCCTTCGGAGCAGGAATTTTGGAGTTGACTGATCTGCGTTTTTGTTTCTGAAAAACAGAACAAACCATCACAATAAATGGTTCCTAACAATATTCAAGGACCTATCTTAGGTCCATGTGTTATGCTGAAGTCCTAGGAAGTCCCAGAAAATCAGCAAAAGCCAACAAGCCAAGCAGATCATCTGGGGCACTGGTTCGGCCGGATGACAAGCACCTACCTGGACCGTTACATTCTCTTGCAGGGGCAGATTATCCTTTGGGTGTAAGGGAAGAAGTTGTAAAAGTTCTGGGTTTATTGCGGCCACATCATCAAAATCAATCTGCAAAGAGCAAGTAAAAAGTTTTAGTGGAACAACATGGCTTATTCAATCCAATTGCATCTCTGCAACCAAGGCTACCCCCAAATTCAGAATTTACCAACTTTAAGTTCCACCAAGTACTAATAACTATAAACAAATAGTCATTAGTCATGGTTTACCATCTAGATGGATATTGGCTCCTGATTGCCAAGCCAATGGTAGATGTCAGTGATGAGAACGAGGTAAAGAGGAGGGCAGACAGACAGGCAAACAGGTAGTCCACAGTAGATCTAGGCCACTTGGCTCCCCTACTGTTCTGCTGGGCAGGGGTCCTGCTGGGCACAGTCCCCTGAGCACCTCTTGATGGCTGACACGGAGGAGGAAACGAGTTCTAACTGTCCCGGAGATAGTCAAAATGGAGGGCCGTTCTGGATCTTATGGGCGGGGACAAGTTCCCGAGAGCTGCTACATAACCCTAAGTCTACCTACATTTTCTACTGGGCCCAGAAACTTCTTCCCCAGTCACGGCTTCCTGTTCATGCCTTCCCTACTTCCTGCTCATGTCTGTAATGAGGTCACAATTCTAGGTTTACATCACCAGAGTCCTGCAACCCTCTAGGAACAACTCAAACTTCATGAGCACAGTTCACAGCAGTTCACAACACAGTACCAACTTGGTTATCTGCATCTCAAAATGTTTCCAAGCTGAAGCATGTACTCCAGGGTGAAAGCTTTACCTCTACATATGCAACCTATATTTATTAACTAGCTTATTCAAACATTTATTAGGCACGATTAAGGCAGTAGGGGGGAAAGTATTCAAAGATGAATGAAGACATATATTGCCCTTGCCTTCAGTTAGCTCATATTCTAATGGCGAAGTCATAAGCACAGAGGGCTAGAAACCACGGCAGCACAGGACAAGAATAGAATCACCAAATGCAAAACCTGGCAAGTACTTCGGGAACCACACTTTTGTCCCCGTTTCTTGGACAGCTACAGACCCTTCCTACACACTCCTCCTGTTTCTGACACTTAAACCACAGAAAACAAACACCATAGGAGACCAATGATCTAACCCTAGTTCTGACATTAAGTAACTCTCACACTGATGATTCAGGGTGAACATCCCAGGAGGAGGAGTAAGAGTGACAGTGTGAAGGCAGCAAGGCACTAGGCATGGTCACAGAGTGGGGACCGGACCCATCTGCCCCTGGCCCAGCATACTTTGGAAGAAGAGTGTATGGTACAAAGAAAAAGGTTGACTGGGGTCAGATCCTGAAAAGGCTTTGAATGCCTCACTAAGACGTTCAGACCTTTTTCCAAAGGCAGTATTGAGCTGGAGTGAGACCCTACAAGAGCTATATTTCTAAACAACAAAAACAAGCTAACAAACAAAAACCACAAGGAACTACTAATAGCTGGTTAAAAATAATTTTAGGAACCTCTTGACTCAAGGGCAGATAGTGTAAAGTATTCAATCCTTTTATTTCTCAAATATACCACCTAAAGATCTGCATACCTACCAGAAGGCACTATGCTAGGCAAGTCCTTTTCCTGTGTTATCGCATTATGCTCCAGAAAAGGAGGTCCAGGTCTGTCTTATTCACCTCAGGATGCCATCTGGCATTTTGAAACCAGTACAAAATTATCTGTTGAATAAATTCTCACGACAACCTTATGAGGTAGATATTATCATCCTCGCTTTTTGGTGAGGAGATTGAATTGCTAAGAAAGTTGAAAACGTGCCTCAGAATACAAAATAGTGGCAGAGCCAGACTAGAATCCAGGCTTTTATACTTCTAGCCCGGTGAACTTTTTACCACACCACAATGCCTCTAAAACATAAATGCTTTAGTCACACCGCTTCTCTTCTCAAAATCTTTCCAAGGCTCCCCAACGCCTACAGAATAAAACCTTAAACATGTTAGTGCCAGAGATGAAGACCCTCTGTCCCCTTTTTCAACTGTCCAGCATCCTGAGCCTTCCACTGCCTGGAACAAGCTTCTTCACTAGTCCCTAGAAGGGCCATCTCACTGTTTCTGCTAAGCCTTCCCGTCCCACCCCCACCAGTCAAGCTCATCCTCAGTGAGTTACCACCTCTGAGCTGCTCTAGCAGTATTCATCTGTGCCATTTATCGTAAGTTGCCTTCGGTTCTTTGGTGTTTCAGAAATACTTTTGTCTCCTCAACGGGATTATCAGTTTTGCTCCCCAAACTGTCATAGGTAGTTTGCACTCAGAAGCTAGGGTACATAAGCAAGGTTTTAGGATTCTGTGCAGTTTGTCTTCTACAAACACACCAGAAACTGTTGATTGCTTCAATTTAGACCAGGCCTGACTAAATAAAATCCTAAAGCATCCAAAGAGGATTAGGGAGGACAAGGCAGCATCAGAAACAAGGCTCTCACAAGTTCCATTTCCACACAGATCTTTTTGTTTTTTTTTTAAGTAATCTCTCTGCTCAACATGGGGCTAGAACTAGGACCCTGAGATCAAGAGTTGCTTGTTCTACCGACTAAGCCAGCCGGGCGCCCCTTCACACAGATCGCTTAGGGAGGAAGGTGTTAAATGTGGTAGAGGCATTCTCACAGAACTTACCTCTTTGCCCTTTGTGGCGTCTCCTTCTATCCATTCCACTGAAACACAGGATTTCTCCAAGTTCACAGTCCTTACATTGGCACTGTGGATTATGCCTACGGTATGAAAAGTCGAGTTTACCCATCTTTTTCACTTTTAGAATCCCACAGAGACTCTAATGTGGAGTTGACTTGAAGGAAGCGACAGCTGCCTTTTTCTTTCTTTTTAACACTAGAAGACAATATAAACCTCCTGGCACCTCACGCTTAGAATATCCCACCATGAGGTAGGCAGGGAACAGGTCTTAAAACTGAGCTGCAGGGGCGCCTGGGTGGCTCAGTCGTTAAGCGTCTGCCCTCAGCTCAGGTCATGATCCCAGGTTCCTGGGATTGAGCCCCGCATCAGGCTCCCTGCTCAGTGGGAAGCCTGCTTTTCCCTCTCCCACTCCCCCTGCTTGTGTTCCCTCTCTCGCTGTGTCTCTATCAAATAAATAAATAAAATCTTAAAAAAAAACCCAAAAACTGAGCTGCAGGGGATAAGGATTCACCCCCCACTCAAAAGAGAGCCTACAGTGAGGTGAAGGTATGTCTGGGCAGAGAAGTCACTCTAGTCCTTCGGTACTGTTCCTCAACACGCACTGAGACTCTAGTGCCCTCGGGTTTCCCTACCTCACTCCTGACATTATGTCTGACCATTCTCCTAATGACAGGGTATTAGACCTGCCAGAGATGCGGTAGCTGCTTAACCAAAAAAAGAGAACAGATTTGCACGCTCCTGTAGAGTAAGGATCTTTTCTGCCTGATTAACCCTGAATCCCAGTGCCTGACATACTGCAAGTGCGGAATATTTAGAGGAGAGTAAAGGGGCCAGGAAGCCGAGGTCCCTACAAAGCAAGGCAATTTCAGGGGAGAACTCTGGAGGCGAAGTGAATCTAGCAACCCTAACTTCCCTAGGAGATCCACTGACTTGGAGGAGCCCCGCCCATTTCCGAGGACAGGCAGGGGAACCACCGCCAGTGGAGGCCCCTGGACCTGGGTAGAAAAGACCGACGGCCGGTGCAGACACGCAGTCCAGGTGGAGGCGGGGGAATCCCCAACAGTGTCTCGACCCTGCTGTTTGGGTGGGGGAGCAGTAATTTCAGCCGTCTCACAGCCCAAGGGTCCCCTTGACCTCGCGACCCCGCCCCTCACCATTACTGCGTTGGATCTTGATGGTGAGACCGGGAAACAGGCGGGCCTGAAGCGACGAGTCCATGGGCAGTCGCCGGAAAGAGAAACACGAAATGCAAAAAAAAACCACAGCTCCGCTAACCCTATCGAGTCTTAACGCCGCGCAAACCGCCGCAGTTTAAATCCCGCGCGCCAGCGTCTTTCATAACGTCATCACGCTGCCACCGACCTCGCTTCCGCCAGTCCGCGGCGCCCTCCACAGCCTATTGGGATATGTAGTCTCGGGTCGGTTTTCCGGCGCCTAGGACCGCCCACCCGCCTAGCCACATCCCCGCGCGCTGGGCCTACTGGGAGCTTGGCAGTAGCCGGGTGGGAAGTTTACTTTTCCCGACGTTACACGGAAAGCTCGCAGCGCTGCAGGGTTCCCCAAAACTGAGAAACTCCAGTATGGTGTTTGAGACTGTGGGGTCCCTCAGACATCCCGACTTCTTCAGTTACTAGCTCAGTGACCTTGGGTAGTTTAGAAACGACTCGCGGTTTCCTTCTTTGCACAATGAGGAGTATGCTTTCTCCCTCACGGAGTTACTGCGAAATTTAAATGAGGAACTATGTTTAAAGTGCTTGGGAGACATTACCTGGACATTTATTGTATTCCACGTGCTAGGCATGGTGCTGGGTGCTAAAGATAATAATAGTGAACAAGATACAGTTGTTGCCCTCCTTGACCTAACATTTCTAATGTGAGCAGGGAACACAAAGAAGCAACAAGTAAATTACAAATTGTGGTAAGTGCTCTGAGGGAAACTGAGATCTGAGACAGAAAATAATGGAGGAACCTACTTTAGATAAAGTGGCTAGGGAAGAAATCTTTGAAGAGATACCTAACCTGAGTCTAGAGAACAAGAAGGAACAAACTATGTCAAAATGGAGGGCAGGAAGGTGGGAGCATCCCAGATTAAGATCTGAGGACTGTGTGTGCAAAGGCCCTGAGGCAGGAAAGAACTTGATCTTGTTTGAAGAACTGAAAGAAGCCATTGTGGCTGGAAAGCAAGAGGAGAGGGGTGAGAACACGTAGCATCTTCTAGCCCATAGTAAATAATTTTGGCTTTGATTGTAAAAAGAAGTCACTGAAGAATTTTAAGCAGAGGAGTGACAAGTTCTGAGTTACATTTGATTTTATGTCTGTCAGGCTTGCTGATATGTGGACAACTGATTTGAAGAGGGAAGACTGGAAATGAGATCATTTAGCAGGCAAGAGATTATGCTGGCCTAGCCTGGGGAAGGGATAATGTAAATGCAGTTAAGAGAATGGCTTAAAGTTTGGGAGGTGATATGAATGGGTCTTGCCGAAGGGTTGGATATGGGGGTGAACGAGAAGGGGTAATCGTGGTTGATCTCTGGTTTCTGGCTAGAGCAACTGGGTAGGTAGATGATGAACTATTTCCTGAAATAGGGGAGTGGGCTTGTAAAGGAAACAGGTGTGTGTATGGGGGGTAAGTTTCATTTTGGTTATGTTGAGTATGAGATGTCTGCAAGACTTCGGAGTGTAAGTGTCAAGTGAGCGATGGATACACAAGCTAAGAGCTCAGGGAGAGATCAAGGTCAGAGATAGAGATTTGGTAGTCATTTTTATGTAGATGTATTTACTGTCGTGGAACTGAATGAGATATGGAAGAACATTCATAATTGAGCCATGGAGCAGGCCAGCATTTCGAGGTAGGGCAGAGAGGAGCAGCAAAGGAGATGAGATTAGAGTGGTTTGAAGGGTGAAGAAAACCAGGGAGGAGAAGTCTGGGAAAGAGTGAGGAAGGAGGAAGGAAATCAGGAGAGCTGTGGGAAGGGCAGGTAAGATGAGGACATAGAAATATCCTTTGCTAGGGGCGCCTGGGTGGCTCAGTCGTTAAGCGTCTGCCTTCGGCTTGGGTCATGATCCCAGGGTCCTGGGATCGAGCCCCACATCAGGCTCCCTGCTCGGTGGGAAGCCTGCTTCTCCCTCTCCCACTCCCCCTGTTCGTGTTCCCTCTCTAGCTGTCTCTCTGTCTGTCAAATAAATAAATAAAACCTTAAAAAAAAAAAAAAGAAATATCCTTTGCTAGCATTTAAGGCATTGGTGACCTTGAACAGTTTTGGCGAAGTATTGAGGGTAAGAGCCAGACTAGAGAGAGTAGAAGTGGGATATTGTTTAGGGATACATACATATGTAATAAAGGAATAAAGATATACTTGGGTAAGATAAACACTAAAGATTTGGGAGAGCAGTTGCCTCTGGCAGAGAGGGTAATGAGATTGGAGAGGGTATTGCAACAAAATAGAAATTTTATTTTTTTACATGAATCATGCGTATACACGAGTGTTCATTATGTTATTTTCTCTACCTCCTGTGTTAGGAAGCCGATGTAAATTTGGACCTTTTTTGCTTTTTATACCTGTGGGTCCAGGCAGTTGCATACTTTCTGGCTGCTTCCCAAGGCCTTTGTAGAACCCTTGGGGCACATGGGTTTTTGCAGGAGGGCTTATTTCCAGTTCCTCAATCTTGGGCAGATCCAGTGAATTTTTCCTGGCCCTACATTGGTAATAAAACTCCTCCTCTCCTGTTGTAGGAACTGAAAGTCAAGAAATTAACATGGAAAGGGGCGCTTGGGTGGCTCAGTTGGTTAAGTGTCTGACTTTGGCTCAGGTCATGATCTCAGGGTCCTGGGATCCAGCCCTTCTCAGGGTCCTGAGATCCAGCCCTGTGTGAGGGTCCACGCTCAGCAGGGAGTCTGCAACCCCCCTCACCCCCCCGCTCTTGGGCTCTCTGTCTCTCTCTCAAATAAATAAATAAAATCTTCAAAAAAAATTAACATGGAGTGGTCCAAAACCAGTAAAAGCCACAGGAAACTCAGTTCCCAAAGTCGGGAATGCTTTTGTGCTAAAAAGGAAGACAGAAGTCAGAGTAGCAAGGGAGCTGACCCTGGAGAGGCCCATGGTCTGAGAGTAATGAAACCTCTAGGACCTTAGAAAATACAAAGCCATTAGATTAGGGATACATATGTCCAGGGACAGACACATTACCATGACAGGAAAAAAAAAAAAAGGCCCTCTGCTCCTTGAACTGGTAATAAAACAATCAGAGTCTATGAAATTGGTATGCTTAGGGCACCTGGGTGGCTCAGTCGTTAAGCGTCTGCCTTCAGTTCAGGTCATGGTCCCAGGGTCCTGGGATTGAGTCCCACATCGGGCTCCCTGCTCAGCAGAAGCCTGCTTCTCCCTTTCCCACTCCCCCTGCTTGTGTTCCCTCTCTTGCTGTGTCTCTCTCTGTCAAATAAATAAATAAAATCTTTAAAAAAATAAATAAAATTGGTATACTTAATATCAAAAAGAAAGAATAAATCATTGTGGGGGTGCCAGCTGGCTCAGTTGGTAGAGCACATGACTGTTGGTCTCAGGGTTGTGAATTTGAGCCCCATGTTGGGTACTGAGATTACTTAAAAATAAAATCTTAGGGGCGCCTGGGTAGCTCAGTCATTGGGCGTCTGCCTTCGGCTCAGGTCATGATCCCAGGGTCCTGGGATCGAGCCCTGCATCGGTCTGCCTGCTCGGCGGGAAGCCTGCTTCTCCCTCTCCCACTCCCCCTGCTTGTGTTCCCTCTCTTGCTGCATCTTTCTCTGTCGAAAAATAAATAAAATCTTTTTTTTTTTTAAAGATTTTATTCATTTATTTGAGAGAGAGAGAGCATGAGCACAAGCAGGGGGAGTGGGAGAGGGAGAAAACGCTGAGCAGGGAGCCCGATCCCAGGACCCTGGGATCATGACCTGAGCCGAAGGCAGACGCTTAACGACTGAGCCACCCAGGCGCCCCAAAAAATAAATAAAATCTTAAAAATAAATAAAATCTAAAAAAAAAACATTGTGAAAGGATAAAGCAATTTTGGAACAGACATAATTGGACAAAAATAACAAGAACTTTTTTAATAAAGGGCACTGAAATAAAAAAAAACACAAAAACAATTCTGGAACTATACTGCAACTCCCAATGAAATAAATGATTTAGTGGATGGTAGGTGAAAGGTTACTGAGTACAGGATGTTTGTAGGATGCCAGAGTATTGCTCCATAAATAATTTGCGTTAACAGTTTACAAAGGGAAAGCATACCTTTATATGGATGATGTGGCAGTCAGTACTGCAACCAAGTGATCAAACTTAGCATCACCAGTTATGGGGTGACCTGACATTATGTGTCTCTTGATAGGATATAATATGAACTACACAGCATCATCCAGGAGATAACAATGCCAAAAATATATAACCTAAATCCAGTCTTGTCCCTAGACTTGACTTCCTGCTTCCAGGAAATGCAAGGGATGGACGAACAAACTGAACAACACCAGGAGGAATAACAAGGCAAATTTAGAATGTAGGACACTACAAGATATTTAACCTGGTCTCTTCAAAAATTTCCTACCAAGATAAAAATACAAAGACTGTTCTAGATTAAAAGTTAATACAAACGACAACCAAACACAAATCATGAATCTTGATTGGATCATGGTTTAAAAAAATTGGGAGTAACTGGGGAAATTTGAATATGTAATAGGTATGAAAGATTTTAGGGAATTATTTCTAATTTACTTAAGTATAATAATGATACCATGATTATGTGAGAGAATGTTCTTATTCTTGGGAGATGCATGCTGAAATACTTAGAGCTAAAGAGTCATGCTGTTTGCAACTTTTTTATTTTTATTTTTATTTTTATTTTTTTTTAAAGATTTTATTTATTTATTTGACAGACAGAAAGCACAAGTAGGCAGAGCGGCAGGCAGAGGGAGAGGGAGAAGCAGGCTCTCCACTGAGCAGGGAGCCTGACGTGGGGCTCGATCCCAGGACCCTGGGATCATGACCCAAGCCGAAGGCAGACGCTCAACCGACTGAGCCACCCGGGTGCCCCTGCAACTTTTTTTTTTTTAAGATTTTATTTATTTATTTATTTGACAGAGAGATACAGCGAGAGCAGGAACACAAGCAGGGGGAATGGGAAAGGGAGAAGCAGGCTTCCCATGGAGCAGGGAGCAGATGCAGGACTCGATCCCAGGACCCTGGGATCATGACCTGAGCTGAAGGCAGACGACACTTAATGACTGAGCCACCCAGGTGCCCCTGATGTTTGCAACTTTCAAATAGTTCAGGAAAAATAATGAAAACCAGGATATGTCACCCTAAAACGTGCGTCTTTCACATAAGAATTATTTTGAGTTGAAGCCAATTATGAAGCAGCATATACAGGAAAAGTTCTCTCTACCCTTCCCCTTTCTGCCTAAAGGCAGAATATAAATTTTCCTTTATTGGGGAGGAGACTCTAGACTCTTATCCACCCAGTGATGGCACCAGAGGAATCTGCAAACAAACCTTACTCCATTAGTCTCCCCCATATATTTATCTTCCCACAGTTTCCTGTTCTTGGACCCTAAAAACTTTTTCCTTTGCCCTGTTATTTCTCTACAAATTTATCATTCTTTGTTGAAGATGCTATATAAGCCCAAGTTCAAGCCACCTCTTTGAGTTACTCATCCCTGAAGATTCTCCCATGTAATCAGGAGATATACATGTTAATGAACTTCTGTCTGCTTTTCTCTTGTTACTTTTTTTTTTTTTTAAAGTAGGCTCCATGCCCAGTGTGGGGCTTGAACTCAGGATCTTGAGATTGAGAGTCGCATGCTGTATAGACTGAGTCAGCCAGGTGCCCCCACCCCCTGCTTTTTTAATCTGTCTTTTGTTACAGAGCCCCAACTGAGAACCTAGAAGGATAGAAAGAAAAAAGATTTTTCTTTCTCTATAATAACATACAAATAAGCTAAAGGTAAGATGGCACAATGTTAAAAGCTGTTGAATCAGGTTGGTGGGTATATAGCTGGGTGCTATAGTAATCCTTCAACTTTATTGTCTGTATGAAATTGTTCATAATAAAAGTGGGGGAAATTACTAAATGGGGCAGATAAGATGGTGAACTAATCTAGACTGATAGTGGTAGCTCCTTCCCCCAAAACCTGAAGATGCCTCAGAAGTGAAAGTCTGATATTTGTTTTAAAATAATTCAGGGGTTGGGGCGCCTGGGTGGCTCAGTCATTAGGTGTCTGCCTTCGGCTCAGGTCATGATCCCGGGGTCCTGGGATCGAGCCCCGCATCAGGCTCCCTGCTCCACTGGAAGCCTGCCTCTCCCTCTCCCACTGCTTGTGTTCCCTCTCTCGTGTTCTCTCTCTGTCAAATAAATAAAATCTTTAAAAAATAATAATAATAATTCAGGGGTGCCTGGGTGGCTCAGTTGTTAAGCGTCTGCCTTCGGCTCAGGTCATGATCCCGGGGTCCTGGGATTGAGTCCCACATTAGGCTCCTTGCTCAGTGGGGAGCCTGCTTCTCCCTCTGCCTGCCGCTCCCCCTGCTTGTGCGCTCTCTCTCTGACATATAAATAAAAATCTTAAAAAAAAATAATCCAATAATCCAGCAGATCAGCAGTGTGGGGTGGGGATGTAGGAAATAATCGTGGCCTTGAAGTGATGATCATGGGTGCTGGGTGATGGAAATGGCATCCTTGCACTTTTTTTTGCTTGAAATTTTCTACCTAACAGCAACAAAGAAGAAGGAGGAGGAGGAGAAACAGGAGTGAAAAGAGGTTGAGTATTTGAGAAACTAAAGTAAAAACTGAGAAATCCATGAGGAGGCTGGTTGGGACCAGTTGTGGGGACTGTGACGGCAGCCAGAGGGGAAGAGGATCAGGTGCCTGAGTAGGGGTGAGGCTGAGGGAGAGTTTTCAGTCGTGCTCCCCACTGCCCCGCCCCTCCCTACCCCCACTCCTCAGGGCCCTGAGTGGATAGTTACATGCCTCATTGCTGTGTACGAGGCAGGAAGCCAGCAGCATCGTCCAGTACTCCATCCTGGCTAGGTAGGGCTAGACCAGTGGACCTTAAACATTACTTCTCTACCTCCTTCTCCATATCTTAGGGTCTGGACTTCAGCCTTTCCCTGCCAAGTTCACTGACATCCCCAAAGTAATACGAACTCAAAGGGGAACACATTTGCAATAAAAGAAAAACAAACTGAGAAACTGATAATCGATGAGGCCAACTTACTCGACCTGAGTTTAAAGTAAGCTTAATAAATATGCTCAACAAATAAGGGAGGACGTTGTTAACATAAGGCAGGAACAAACAGGAAGAATCAGTTGGAAATACTAGTTATGAAAACTTTAACAGTTGGGGGCCTCCTGGGTGGCTCAGTCGTTAAGCATCTGCCTTTGGCTCAGGTCATGATCCAATGGTCCTGGGATCGAGCCCCACATCTAGTCCCACATCGGGCTCCCTGCTCCGCGGGAGGACTGCTTCTCCCTCTCCCACTCCCCCTGCTTGTGTTCTCTCTCACTATGTCTCTCTCTGTCAAATAAATAAAATCTTAAAAAACAGAGAGAGAGAGAGAAAACTTTAATAGTTGAAATCCATACATGGACTGAAGAGCAGAATGGTTACAGCCAAAATGAAACAATGAGCAACAACATCAGGGTGAGGATTCACCCCAAAGGCATTGGGAAATGATGAAGAAAACAAGGAAGATTGAAAACAAATGAGCCAGTTGTTTGTGACACACACACTGTTGGTGGCTAATCTAAAAGCTATTCCCAGCTTCCTTACTCATGTCTACGTTAGAGCCTGGAAGAACTAAATAACTCGCTTTCCTAGATTCCCATGCAATGAGAGCTGGCCATGTGACACAGTCCTGGCCAATGAGATGTAAGCAGGAATGTTCTGGGGGCTTCTGGGCGGGATATGTTTTTTCTAATAGAAGGGAATGAAATGACATCGACGATGGTTTGCTCGTAACATATCCTCTTTTTTTCTTGCCGTGGACATGGCTATTCTGTTTGGAGTTGTGTCAGCTGCCTTGTGATCATGAAGTAGGTTGATAATCATGAGATCAAAAACCCAACACACTCAGGACAGCCAAGTAGGAGAGAAGAGCCCCAGGGTTCTTGGAGGCTGAGCAGTTGAATCAAAGTCAGCAACCACCTCCATCAAGACTCCTTGTGTAAATACAAAACCAAACAAAGCAAAACAAAACCCACCTGTTTAAGCCATCTTTATTCATGTTTTCTTTAACCTGCAGCTGAAAACATTCCTGATACTTTGTTCAATAATTTGGGAAAAGAGCTACAAAGTTGAGATTCAAAAAAATAAGAGAGGGAGGAAGAAGGCAGAAATCTGTGAAAAAGAGATTTAAAAAAGAATTAAAAAAAAATTAGTTGTTTAGAGGGCTGCTTGGCTGGCAGAAATCGAAATGATAAAAAATCTTTCATCTCCAAAGCACAAAGCTAAAGTGGATACAGATAAATTCTCCCAAACTTTCCAGGAGTAATTAACTCCTAACTTAGACCAGTAGTTTCAGCCAGCTGGAGCAACATCAAACTGGATCCATAACTGACGCCATCCATACACCAGAATAAATCTCAAGCCAAAAACAGGGGTTTAAGGCACCTGGGTGGCTCAGTTGGTTAAGTGTCCGGCTCTTGATTTCATCTCATGATCTCAGGGTTGTGAGATCGAGCCACATGGGGCTCCAGGCTGGGTGTGGAGCCTGCTTAAGATTCTCTCTTTCTTGCTCTACCCCTCCACCCCCTAAAAAAGCAAAACAAAAAACCCCCCAGTGATTTAAATGTGAAAAAAAGAAACTACATGAAGCAGTAGCAGAAAACATGACTGAATTTCTTAAATAGTATGTATGAAGAAAGCATTTTTTTTTTGCGAGAGAGAGAATGAGAGAGAGCACGAGAGGGAGGAGGGTCAGAGGGAGAAGCAGACTCCCCGCTGAGCAGGGAGCCCGATGTGGAACTCGATCCCGGGACTCCAGGATCATGACCTGAGCCGAAGGCAGTCGCTTAACCAACTGAGCCACCCAGGTGCCCTGAAGAAAGCTTTTTAACCTATGACTTGAAATCTAGAAGAAAAGAAGATTGACAAACACAAAGAACACTTTTGGTTGGCAAAAATGAAAACTAGGAGAAATTATTAACAATTTACATGGCAGATAAAGGACAAATACCTTTAATACATAACAAGCTCTTTAAAATATTAAAATTAAGGGAAGCATTTCCTTTCTGTGATGCATGACTGAGAGATGGTAGTGCAGGTTTCCAAGAAAAATTGAGGGGGTAAGAGAAAGAAACCCAACAGAAAAACGGGCAAAAGACTTAAATAGGAAATATATGTACAAAATAGATCCAGGGCGCCTGGGTGGCTCAGTTGGTTAAGCGACTGCCTTCGGCTCAGGTCATGATCCTGGAGTCCCTGGATCGAGTCCCCCATCAGGCTCCCTGCTCGGCAGGGAGTCTGCTTCTCCCTCTTACCCTCCCCCCTCTCATGTGCTTTCTCTCTCATTCTCTCTCTGTCAAATAAATAAATAAAATCTTAAAAAAAAAAAAAAATCCACAAATGACCTTAAACATATGAAAACATACTCGGCTTCATTTATAAAAAAGAGAAATACAGATTAAAACTATACTGAGATACCATTTTAGATGGGTAGAAATTTTAAAACTTGACAATATCCTGTTAGCAAATCTGTGGAGAAACAGATATATCCTCATACATTGCTAGAGGAAGCACACATTGTATAAAATGAAATTTTGGCAATATCTAACCCCAACATTTATGATTCTTACAGAGAAAATAAACTTCATACATTTAAGAAGTGTTTTTCATTTACCTTTGCATTAGTACTTAAAATATACATTTCTATTTCAAGATAACATTTAAAAATTAACCTAATACAGGGGCGCTTGGGTGGCTCAGTGTTCCTGCTTGTGTTCCCTCTCTTGCTCTCTCTCTGTCATATAAATAAATAAAATCTTTAAAAAAAATTAATCTAGGGGTGCCTGGGTGGCTCAGTCGTTAAGCATCTGCCTTCGGCTCAGGTCATGATCCCAGGGTCCTGGGATCGAGCCCCGCATTGGGCTCCCTGCTCCGCGGGAAGCCTGCTTCTCCCTCTCCCACTCCCCCTGCTTGTGTTCCTGCTATTGCTATCTTTCTCTGTCAAATAAATAAATAAAATCTTAAAAAAAAAATTAATCTGGGGTGCCTGGGTGGCTCAGTCGTTAATCGTCTGCCTTCGGCTCAGGTCATGATCCCAGGGTCCTGGGATCGAGCCCCGCATTGGGCTCCCTGCTCGGCGGGAAGCCTGCTTCTCCCTCTCCCACTCCCCTGCTTGTGTTCCTGCTCTCACTAACTCTCTCTCTCTGTCAAATAAATAAATAAAATCGTAAAAAAAAAAAATAAATCTAATACAACAGCAGCATAAATATAACTCTGCAATTACAAAAAAAACTAAACTGGGATCCATAGATAAATTATTCTCATGTTCACAAGTATGATTCTGAAATAAATACTACTTGTAAGCAGCTGTTATCGGCTTTTTAGGTTTGGTTTAAATACACGTATTTTCAGTTGTGGGGAAGCTTATATTATATTCCATGCACTGTCCTGAAAGGGTTAAGAGCCAACCAGCCCTAAAAACTGCAGTACTCAATCAGTCTGCAAAATAGGCAGAAAAAAAGTTAAATTAAACAGGATTCCTACATAACTTCAAAAGCAACTAGAGTACTTCAGGATTGGCAAATTGTCCTCTTTATAACTGATTTTATCAGAAGGGTTTAAGAAGAAGCATATTATACCACTATCAAGTACATTTAAAAGTGACATGTTTCTTTTGTGCTAATTTGACTCCCCTGAATGACCTAGCTAGTTAACTGGTCACTAGTAATTTGGTTACCAGGTAAATCAAGCCCGCAAGAAAGGAAGCCAAAATTTAAATTACCGTGTTATTGTCTGACCCATTCAGACGATTTATTTTCAACATAAACACACAAACTCAATATGAGATGCCTAACTAAAGCAAGCACCACCAACAAAACCAAGACAACTTCTCTTCTTCTAAGGTTTAGGCTTTGCCCAGAATTCCTTATACACGGAATGGCTTGTACCAAGGGTCATTGCTCCCATGACAAAGCTTTGGGCTGCCACACGCATGTGGATCAGGTGAGCAGACATTTTAGTATTTCCCCTGCTCTTCAATTTATATAATCCATATGCAACGATTGCTGCAAACCCCGCCATTCCAATGGAAACAAAGGGTGCCTCTCTAGCTTTCCAGATAAGTTTAGATCCCTGATTTTCGTCATGTGAAGAAAGAGAAACATCTGTGCCGGTTGATATAGCAGCTGCAGAATCCTCCTACAATTACAGGACTTAGGCTCCAACTCAGCATGTGACTCTTGATCTCAGGGTTGTGAGTTCAAGCCCCAGGTTGGATGTAGAGATTACTTAAAAAAAAAAAAAAGATACAGACCCACAAATATGGAAAAAAACATATGCACAAGTTATTAGATGTAGTATTACTTTTTTAAAAGACTTATTTATTTATTTGATGGGTGGATGGAAGGGCAGAGGCTCCAAAATGGAGGAAAGAAATCTATAGGAGGTTTTCCTTTACAAGCACATCTAAAGCACATTTGAAGATATGTTCATATCTATTAAATGGTAGTACTGGGTATGTTTTTGTCCTCTGTACTTTTCTATGGAGTTAGAAATAATTCATGACAATTTTTTTTTTTTTTTTTACTTTGAGAGAGAGAGAGAATGAATCTTAAGCAGGTCCCCCATTTTGGGACTCAATCTCACAACCTCGAGATCATGACCTGAGCTGAAATCAGGAATCTGACGCTTAACCGACTGAGCCACCCAGGCACCCCTCATGACAATTTTTTAAAATAAAAATGAGAAATGAGGAAGGAGAGACATGGATTAAAAAACTCTTTTGGGGTGCCTGGGTGGCTCAGTTGGTTAAACGACTGCCTTCAGCTCAGGTCATGATCCTGGAGTCCCAGGTCCTGCCTAGGGCTCCCTGCTCAGCAGGGAATCTGCTTCTCCCTCTGACCCTCCCCCCTCTCATGTACTCTTTCTCTCTCTCTTGTTCTCTCTCTCAAATAAATAAAATCTTTAAAAAAAAAAACTGTCTTCTACTATAGAAATTATTTCACCTAGCAAAAAACGCATTTTGAAGTCTCTGAAGTTTGAATCAATTTCAAGATTTGTGAAGCATTATTTAGATAATTACATGAGTCATTTAAACAAAAGTCTAGTGTGAAAATTAAGTCAAAATTGTACTAGTCAATGTAAATGCATCCACAGTGAAGGTTCTTTAAGGTGAAACTCAGTAGAAGCTATTTGTTTAGAATAAAAGTCCCATTTCTTCTCTTGTGGCTGCAGGAACTTTTTTTTTTTTTATTAAGTTTATTTATTTAAGTAATCTCTACACCCAACCTGGGGCTGGAACTCATGACCCCAAGATCAAGAGTCACGTCTTCTCCAACTGAGCCAGCCAGGCGCCCCTTTTCTTACTCTTACAATGCCATTTTATTTTATTTTTTTTTACATTCTTTTCAGTGCATTGTTTTTTTATTTTAATTCCACTATAGTTAACAGTGTTGTTAGTTTCAGGTGCACAATACAGCGATTCAACACTGCCAGCCATCACCCCGTGCTCATCACACCAAGTGCCCTCCTTAATCCCCATCACCTATTTCACCCATTCCCTCCGCCCCCCAGGAAAAAAAATTTTTTTTAAGATCTTATTTATTTATTTGACATAGAGAGAGAGAGACACAGCGAGAGAGGGAACACAAGCAGGGGGAGTGGGAGAGGGAGAAGCAGGCTTCCCGCGGAGCAGGGAGCCCGATGTGGGGCTCGATCCCAGGACGCTGGGACCATGACCTGAGCCGAAGACAGACGCTTAACGACTGAGCCACCCAGGCGCCCTGTTTTTAAGGAAGAAACTTGTGTCAGAACTTTTCCTGAAACAAAAACAGAGTGAAGTTGTTTTGTTGTGGTGTTCACTATATTCCCAAAGGAGAATGTGGTTGGAGGGTGAGCTGGCTATTTCCTTCCCTCTCCTCTCCCTCCTCCCTTTTTTTCCAGCTGGGAGAAAACGGAGCCTCCTGGGTCTGCAGGGACGACCCAGAGAGAGAGGAGAGTAGATGCCCTCGAAGGGGCCGCCGGTGGAAGCCCGCAGGCTACAGGGGCTTGGAGGTGGCTCACGAGCCCTAGTGGACGAGGGCCAGCTGCTGGGGGCTCCGTTTTTTTGGGGGGGGGTGGGTAGTTAGGGGGAATGGCTTCCGCCTTCTCAGACGAATCTGTGGCGAGGTCGTCTGCTAGGGGAGCGGGGGAAGGTGCGGGACGGTTTCGCGAGAGAAGAAGGTATAGGGCGGGGGCCTCGGGCGCGGGGAAGCCGAGCCGACGAGGGACGTGTCAAGTAGGAGTGGGGCTTTCATCGGAGGGGCGGCTCAGCTGCTCCGGGGGACAGAGATGCTGAGAGGGTGGAAGGCTGGGGCTTCGCCGGCTGCGGAGAGGTAGGGGAGGCTGGGGGGCTGGAGCGCCGCCCGGGGGGGCCCAGCTCCGCGGCCCGTCACCACGGTGGGGTTTACGCGCACGCCTCCGCCCACCTGTCGCCGGAGTGACAGAGTCGGAGTCTGGGGCCTCCCTCGCACCCAAGGTGGACCACCATCCTCGCCACCCCCCCCCCCCCCGCACCGTTTAATTCCAGTCTCCTGGACCTTCTTCCCTCGGTCCCCTGACCGGCTCCTTCCCTTCGGCGAGATGCTAACCTTAAAGGGGGGAGGCGGAGGGCTAGCCTTCGATCTCCCGCCTTTCCAGAAACGGACTGTTGGTCTCTCTGATTTTTCAGGGCCAGCCTTCCCAGGAGAGTTGCCCGCACCGCCCGCCCGCTTCCTGACCTCCGCTCCCCGCCAGCTCCCCGCAGCCCGGCTACCGCCGCGCTCCCCTCCCTGGAAACCGCTCTGGCCAGGTCCCCGACAACTGCGGCGCTGCTGAAGCCCACGGACCTGGCCGCCCCATCTCCTGCATTGGACACAACTGGCCACTCCCTTCCTGAAACGTCTTTCCTGCCCTTGGTTTCGGTTTGGTTCACGCTCCTGGTTTTCCGCCAAGCCTTCCTAATTAATTGCACATGCTCCTGCCGAGGGGCTCCTGTAGGCTACTGTTTTTTGTTTTAGATTTTATTTATTTGTTTGAGAGAGAGAAAAAGAGAGCGAGCGAGCAAGTGGAGGGGCAGATGGAGAGGGAGAAACAGACTCACTGCTGAGCAAGGAGCCCAATGCAGGACTCGATCCCAGGACGCTGGGATCTTGACCTGAACCGAAGGCGGACGCTTAAACCGACTGAGCCACCCAGGCGCCCCCTGCCACTGTTTTTTAGGGATCTCTCGGAGTGGTTTGCCTCTCCTCACCTTGCACTCGTTCCTTGGGCAGTCTGGGCCATCATTTATTTCTTTCTGGCTTTACTGCTTCGTGTCCTAAGTTGTCTCTCAACTTCTTGCTCGCTATAATCTCCAAATCTGAGCCGGAGCAGCGGCTGTTCAGTGGTTCTCAATGTAGCCTGCATCGGAATCACCAGAGGATTGTTAACCCAGACACTTGGGT
>NW_022589705.1:67260745-67344106 GCF_004348235.1 Phoca vitulina
GGGGGGGGGCATTCCCATCACGCTAGGCCGGGCCTCGCCTCCCGAGCTCTGAACTTCTCTCTGCTTAACCCAGGGTCTGCCTTGTCGGCTTCAACGATGGCTCCAGGGTTTCCCTGTGGCATAGTTAGGGGCTGGTGCATGGGAATACCCCATCTTCTCCTCAAGAAAGGCCAAACAGTGTCATGAGCTGGAGGGGGTTGGCATGAGATCCTGCCCACCTCCCTCTAGCCCCAAGCAGGGCACAGGCTAGTCACGGCACCCCCACTCTACAGGGAGCCCGACGGGCCCCCTAGTGGGCCTCTTTCTGCATGGCAAGTGGACCAAACTTGACCTCTCCAACCTTATTTAAAAATAAATTATCCCTCCCCTCCCCCCTCCCCAAATTCACAAAATGATAATACACCAAACACTGATTGGAGACATGATTCCAGCAGCAGCCTTGCAGCCTGATGTCCACCTCCCGCGTGCTGGGCCTGCTGGGCACGGCCGGCGGCCTCCCGGCCCTCTGGCTTCAAGGCCCCAGGCTGAGAACGAGGCTAAGTGCTGGTCTCTGAGGCTGGCCTCTGGGCAGACGCAGCTCTGGCTGCCCTGCCAAGGCCTCGCCACCCCTGCGGCCACTTGGCACTGTCCTTCTCTGGGTCTGAAGACTCCTGCACCTTTCAGGCGGAGCCAGACCGAGGCCAATGGAGTGGGCAGGTGGCGGTGCTTGCTGCTTCCTCTTGGCGCCAGGGCCTCCGTGGCCGCGTGCTGGGCCCACCTCAGATGCCGCTGGTCAGGTCAGTGATGACTCGTGCTTTCACCAGCTTCCGCAGAAACTCTTTCTCCCGCTGGATATTGTGTGTCCAGGACTGAAAGGAAAGGCACAGGGAAGGGATGAGTGGAGCTCGGGGCTCTCTTCTGCCCACTGCTCGCCCAGTGCTCTGTGATTGTGGGAAATCTGCTCATCCTCCTCCCTTCCCAGAACCCCTTTCCCCGCCCTACGAGAACTCTGCCTCTCCTCTTCTTCCAAGTCTTCGAAGATGGAGGCCTTCTGACCCTATTCCCCCAGACGTCACCTCCTTGTCCGGCAGCGCGTCCAGGGCACCTAGGTCCTAGGCACCCTGAGGGTAGGCCATGTGAGTCAGTGAGAGCTGGCCCAGGCCTGGGGGGTGCGCCCTGCTAGAAGGAGAACCGCGTGGGGTGGCTTAGTCATCCTCCGGCCTGATGCAACGCGGTCTCCAGGCTGATGAAATCCTGCCTCCTAAATCAGAGGAGCCAGGGGGCCTGAGGACAAGAGGCTCACCTTTCTGTGAATGTGGAAATTACAGGGAAGATGACGCCTTCTGGGCTTTCCTGGGCGAAGACTGCACCCAGGCTCAGACTCTGTCCTGTCCCCAGTACTCGCACCAGGAGGCTCTGGTGGCTAAGTCTCTCAAAGAATGAAAAAGGACTGACTGACTCAGGGAAAGCGGACAGCCTCTCCGTAGTTTGTACACCCCTGACCGCTCTGTGGGAACCTCACGGCGGTGTGCACGGGAACCGCTGGCTGGTGCAAAGGACCCAGGGCTCTGTCCTGGCCCTATTCTCATCCCGTCAACTTTCTCCAGCTTGCCAAATCTCTTCAATCAGAAACGCAGGCCAAATTCCCTGTATCCTCTGACTATGCCCTTCGACTTCTTGGGCTAACCACGAACCCGGCTGTCCCTAAGGACAGTGTCCCTCAGACACATCTCAAATGGTGACTGTTTCTTCTCCCCCACTCCACGCTCCATGGCACCTGGAAGGTCTGCAGGGTCTGCCTCCTCTCTCAGCCGCTGAGACTACACGACTGTCCCTCCAAACTCCCTAAAACCTCCGGCTCCCTCGAGGCTCCTGTCATGACACTCTGCTGTCTGAACTGTCCCCTCCTGTTGCAGACCCCCAGCGTGCTCTGCCCTCATCCCTCGAAGAGTCAATCATCTGGCACACTGTCTCTCTTCGAAGGCAAGGACTGTTTGGCTGACACAGTAGGTGCTCAATAAAGATGTGCTGAATGAAATTCCATTTTGTGGGTTAAGAACACAGAGGCTTGGGGGAATGGCAGGGCCAGGATCCGAACAGATGTGTAAACTTATACTGCTCTTTCCTTATGTCTCCCCTTCATCACCCCCAGGAAGAAGCAACCAATCTGATGGGTTAGTTTTAAGAACACCCACTGGGAGTCACCGATGGTTGAAAGCTCAGTGGAAGAATGGACATTGTTTTTAAAGCTGATTTATTTATTTATTTATTTATTTTTACATTAATCTCTACACCCATTGTGGGGCTCAGACTCATGAACCCGAGTTGCATGCTCTTCCAACTGAGCCAGCCAGGCACCCCAAGACTGGACATTTTTTGTGATATTAAGGAATGATTCATTTTTTTAGGTGTGATAATGGTATTGTGATAATTTTTTAAAAGTTCTTATCTTTTAGCGAAAGCTATTGAAATATTTATGGTTGGAATGATATGATATTTGAGACTTATTTCCAAATAATCAGCGGGGAGGGGTGCATGAGAGGAAGAACAGATGAACACTGGCCATGTGCTGCTAACTGAGGGAAGTGGGTGACAGGTGCCTGAGAGTTCATCATATTATTTTCTACATTTATGAATATGTTTGACAGTGTCCATAATAAAATAGTAAACAAAACGGTTGGCCCTGGGCTGTAGCTCTCTTAGACCAGGCAAGGCCTCCTCATTCTCCCTTCCATGCAGACGGCGCAGGAGCTTACCAGAGCTGTCTACACCGTGATGTCTACACCATATACGGGCTGGGGCACAATTCTGGCAGTCCTGGGTCCCCAGCCGCAGCAGGACTCCTGATTCTGGATGCAGCTGTCCTTCTTTTTTTTTTTTTTTTTTTTTAAGATTTTATTTATTCATTTATTTGAGATAGTGAGAGAGAGAGAGAGCACATGAGAGGGGGGAAGGTCAGAGGGAGAAGCAGACTCCCTGCCGAGCAGGGAGCCCGATGCGGGACTCGATCCCGGGACTCCAGGATCATGACCTGAGCCGAAGGCAGTTGCTTAACCAACTGAGCCACCCAGGCGCCCCTGCAGCTGTCCTTCTGACAGCTCTTTTTCCATCTCCATCTCTGGCTCCTCGTCCTTCGCCCCGTCATTAAACCCTGGTGCTGCCCCGACCGCCTGTGCTTTGTACTCTACTGGCCGCAGACCTGAACCGGCAGCTGGGCTCACAACTCACAAATGGACATTTCCAGCCCGAGTTTCTCCGCCGGGTCGCACAGTCCTGTGTGAGCCCACTTCGGCCCTGAGCAAGCTGCGGCTCTATCCCCTCCCTCCTCCTCCTTGTCCCTGCTTCCCCGGAGCACATACTGGGCACCACGCCTGCCTCTCCGCACTGCCTCTACTCCCTGCGCAGCCACGGGCCTTCGAAGCTGCTCTCCCCACCGTCTGCGGGGCCTCCTCACCACTGCAGCCACGGGCCATTTCCCAGCGCTCCTCTTACTGGACTTCTCGACAGCGCCTGACGTGGGGGACAGTCCCCGAACACCGCTCCCTTGGTCTCCACGACCCTGCACCTTCCTAACTCCTCCCTACCTTCGCTCTGTCTCCTCTCCGAACTCCTTTGATGTCCCTTCCCTTGGATGTCCCCCCAGCACGGAACCGGTGCTCCGCTTGTCTCCACGGCCCACCCCCTCCTGCTGGGCCTGGAGAACGGGCCCCTGGGCCGAGCGGAGGGAAGCGGTGTTGGGGCCAGGGTGCTGAACGGTTCACCTGCTTCCTGCAGACCCTCAAGGTGGACAGCAGGGATGCTAAACCCAGGCACCGGCATTTCCAGTGAATCTTCGGCCAGGATACCGGGAGGGAACGGTGATAAGTACAGACAAAACAATAATAACGGCGGGGCGCCTGGGAGGCTCAGTCGTTATGCGTCTGCCTTCGGCTCAGGTCATGATCCCAGGGTCCTGGGATCGAGCCCCACATTGTGCTCCCTGCTCGGCGGGAAGCCTGCTTCTCCCTCTCCCACTCCCCCTGCTTGTGTTCCCTCTTTCCCTGTCTCTCTCTCTGTCAAAAAATCTTTAAAAAAATAAATTAAAAAAACCATTAATAATAACAGCTAACATTTATGAGTGCTTACTATGTGCTAGGCCGTTTTTTTTGGTTTTTTTTTTACACATTATCGTGTCTAATCTTCCCCAAACCTAGGGGGTGGGTGCTATCATTCTTCCCTTACTGGGAAGGAAAGAAAGGTTCTAAACCCAGGACATTTGATCTCATAGCTTGAAGTCCCCAGCACCCTGCACGGGGCGGGCACAGCCGATGTCGTGAGCCTCAAGCCAGCCACTTTCAGAGATAATGGGGTGGGGTCGGGGTGGGGGGCAGTTTGGCCCAGAAACTGAAGAAGAAAGAAAGGAAACAGGCTCCACCAGAGGGTTTCAGGGAAGGTGCAGTCTTCCCTCATTCCTGCACTGAGACAAGACCTACTGATTGAAAATGCAGTCTCTTCTCTGCCTTCTCATCGCCTCTGAACAGTTCCTGGTCAGGAGCCTTCGTCTCTTGCCTAGACTGCTGGAACAGCGGCCCGGCAGGATCGATCTCTGCCTCGCGCCCCTGTTTCGTGCTGCAGCCAGACTGGCCTACTGCACGCTAATCTACAGCCCAAAAGCCTCCCGTGGCTCCTCCCGGCCTTCAGAGTCGAGTCCCAACTCCTCACCACGGCCCACGAAGCCCCGCGTGAGCTGGTTACGGCCTCGCACCCTCTGCCTGGGACTCTGCCACAAAGTGCATATAAAAGGAGTAAGAGGCCAAAGATCCAAGCAAACAGAAGCCAGGAGACAGGTGGAGGCAGTGCTAGTGGCTCAGAGTGGGGCTGGCAAGGCCAAGAAAGCAAGAAGATACACGAGGAGACACAGATGGAAAGACCAACGGGTTCCTGGCAACAAGGAGGCAGGTCTGGAACCACTGCAGAGGGGGGCGGCATCAGTCGGGAGCTGTCCTAGCCCCGGGACGGGCCCCCCACCCTGAACCCCATTCCAGGCTACCCTGGGGGCCCCGCCGTAAGGCCGTTCCTGGTTTCCCAAGTCTCTCTTAAATTCCTGCAGTAACTTCTCATCGCTTGAGGTGGCCTGAGTGAGCAACACGCGTGCAATCATACAGAAGGGGATTCAAGCCACGGACGGGGATGTCAAGCTCCTGGGGAACGTGGACAGTGAGAAGACCGTCCAGGACAGAGCCCTAGCGAGTGTTGACTCTTTCGGGGCGGACTGAAATCAAGGACGCTGAGGAAGAGAACGAGAGAGACCAGCAAGTGAAGTGAGAGGAACACCAGAGATTACGGACTCGCAAGTCTGAGCAGGAAAAGTTTCAAAGAGGAAGGAGTGATCAACATAAAAAGCGTTTCTGAGAGGTCAGGAAGGATGAGGCTTACACGTGTCCACTGGATTTGGCAGCCTTGAGCTGAGTCACCGGTGACCTTAGTGGGAGTCATGGGGGAAGGGGGAAGCCAGGCTGTGAGGCAGTGAGGAGGGCAGAGAGGACAAGCCCGCAGGAGCTGCCGGAGTCCCCGCTGCAGCCTGTTTTCCCACGGGACGAGGGGGGCGGAGAGGGGGCCAGGGCTCTGGGCTGGAGGAGGGCGTGTGAAAGGTGATGAGCAGGAAGGAGGGCTGGCTGAGATGGGAACCCCTACATTTATAGAACTAGGAATCTGCACAGAGGGGAGGCATCCTCCAACACCCCCTCCACCCCAGCCCCCCATGTGGGAGCAGAGAAGCTGCTCAAAGTGCTGGCCCAACATGTGCAGGTCCCAGGCTGGCGTCAGTGGAAGGCTGGTGGTGGCAGTGGAGGGGACTGTAAGAGGGGTTCACAGGGGCTCTGGATGTGAAGGCAGAGATGCTGTCAGAAGAGGCTGACTGCCAGCCCCGAGACCCGGAATGCTTCTTGAACATGAAGGCACCTGGACATATGGATCACCTGGGAAGCCATTCTGGGTGATCAAGAGCATCAGGGCTTCAGGTCTTCCCTCACAGGGGAGGGCAGAGGGGTACAGGGACTGTCCTGGCACAGAGAGGCAATGTCTCGGGGTAGTTTGAGGGGGCATGGAAGTCTTCTGGGGGAAGACAGGGCTTTCGATGGAGAAGATGGCTCTGAGCTAGTGCCAGGATTAGCATATGGCATTTGGGAATAGCAAGGATGAGGCAGGTGCAGGAAAAGGGCAGGGAGAGGGCCAGGGAGGGAACGTTCTGGGCGAGAAGGGTGGGGAAGGAGGTGCTAGGTTCAGGGGCACAGAGGATGCGTGGTGATCAGAGACCTGAAGGCAGGGATGGACCTCCAGTGACCCAACTTTGCGAACTCTGGGCAGCCGGACCAGCCACTGGCTCACCCCTTTCCGTTGGTTTGTGCTGGGAGCACCCCTCCCTCGGCCCTGCCCAGAGATGCCCCCCCGCCCAGCCCGGCACCTCTTTGATGGCTGCCATGCGCACGGTCTCATAGTAGTGCAGGGGTGCATTGGGCGTGCTCATGTCGTAGCCAAAGCCTGCGACTGCCACCTCGTCACAGCCGTGTAGTGCCATGGTCACTGCCACACTGCCAAGGGTTGGGATGTTCTGGAGGGGACGGAGGAGGTGCAGAATTCAACTGGAGAACTGAGCCAGGCTGAGACCCTTAGCCACACTCACCAGAGCTGAGCTCCATTTCCGAGGACTAGGCCCCCTGCCCCTCACCCTGCCACCCTGTCCTCCCCTCCCAAGGCATCTCTGACCCTGCTCCCCGTGCCCTCTCCCAGGGCCCCGCTATCTCACCCCGCGGCCCATGAGGCCATTGTTGAAGGGCAGTCCGATGAGGGTGAAGGCGGCCTCCTGGATGAAGTATGGGTTGAGGATGCGAATCTCAGGGGGCTCCTTGGGCACCCGCGTGGCCACAGATTTCCAGAAGCCATCTGATGCACTCTGCAGACACAGCATAAGTGGGCGTGAGCTGGGCACACAGCTCGCCGTGGGACCGTGTGTGTGTGGCAGGGCCCCAAGTGTGCACAGGCAAACGAAACAAGTGGGGCATGATGTTTATACTGGGGAACCCGGGGCATGGGGAATAAACACCATGGCAGAGGGATGAGCTGGTGTGTTGGGGTCAGGGGTCGGGGGGGACGACACAGGATGTATGATAGAGACAATAGTATGTGGTGGAGGACAGTGAGCACATGGCGAGGCCACAGAGTATAAGGGAGGACACAGAGTGAATTGCAGGGCAGGGGCACACAGGGTGGTGCCCTGAGGTGTGCTGTTCTGGTCTGAGGGGATTCTTGGATCAGCAGGAGGACCCAGCAGCCCAGCTGTCCCCTCCCCTTTGCAGTTAACTGAGGGGCCCACGAGGAGCCTGCCCTCTCTCTCCTATCTGCTCTGCTGGGCTCGCCTCCTTTCCCTTCTGCTGTCTCTCCTTGCTTTCAGTCAACTGTTCTAAAGTGAACCTGAAAAATAAGGACAGAACGTGAGCTAGTAAGGCACAGCAGAACACAGTAAGCCACTGATTAGCAGTGGGTGACTTTAGGCAAGTGACAAGCTCTCAGAGCTTTAGTGTCTTTATTATTTTTTTTTTTAAGATTATTTATTTATTTGAAAGAGAGAGAGAGAGAGAGCGATCAGGAACACAAGCAGGGGGAGTGGGAGAGGGAGAAGCAGGCTTCCCGCTGAGCGGGAAGCCCGATGCGGGGCTAGATCCCAGGACCCCGGGACCACGACCCGAGCCAAAGGCAGACGCCCAACGACTGAGCCACCCAGGCGCCCCAGAGCTTTAGTGTCTTTAACCGCAAAGTGGAGATCTCAGGGAGCCCAGTCCTGTATGGGAAAGGCGTCAGCTCTCAAACCTGACATCCCAGCATCCATTCCAGGGCCACAACGTCCTCTCCGGACTCTCCCTTCCTCCAGTCCCCAGCCCTACCTTTGTGTCCAGTACACAAGCCCTTTCTGGTCTAGTCCCTGAAGTCGGTCACTCTAGGGAGCTTTCCTGTGAGCTCCTTCAGCCCCCTGCCCCTTGCCCTTCTATTGCCCCAGCCTCAGGAACCCCTGAACTTGGGCTTGACCCATTCAGCCACCTTTTCCACCCTTAGAGCTGGACTCTGACAGTAGTTGGAGAGAACTGCACCAACCCTGCAGACTGGAGGCATTACCAAGCCCATGGACTCTAACCTGATATCTCAGGGTGTTTGTTATTTGCCTAGAAAACCTAAAAAAAAAAAACAACTCAACTTAGAATGGAGAGAATAATTTAGTAATGGGATGTGCACTCCAACAGGAAACAGTCACCAGATATAATACAAAGGAGATCCCATTTGCAATCCTAATGAAAATTATCAAATACTGAGCAACAGACTTAAAGATATGTGACCTGTAATAATAATTTAAAAAACCTATAATCATTTATTGAGAGAGATAAAAAGATGACTTGAAAAAAAAAAACAGGAGAGACAAACTATGTTTTTGGATGGGAAGGCTGAATACTAACACAATGCCAAGTCTGCCCAGATTCGTGTAGGCTTAACAGAAGTCTAAGAAAAATCCCAATAGGACCTTTGAAATTTACCAAAGGGATTCCAAAAACCCATCCAAAACATTTAACAGGTAAAATAGCCCCCAAATTTAAAAATTAGATATTAGAGTATATTATGAATTTGCAATTGTTAAGACATTGGTAGATGTATAAGAATCAACACAAAGATCAATGAAACAAGAGAGCCCAGAAGCAGAGCAATATATACGTATATATGTATCAGCTTAGGTTATGATAAAGGAAGCTTCACCGCTGGTGGGCACAAGATGATTTTCTCGGCAAGTGGTATTTGAAAATTGGCTCTTTAGAAAAAAGATCCTTTTACTTCCTCTCCTCACACTGTACCCAAAATAACTAAATGCTGAAAAAGCAAAACTAAAAGAAAATTGAGGTGTATATTTTATCACTGAACTTTTTTTTTTTTTAAGATTTTATTTATTTATTTGACAGAGAGAGACACAGCGAGAGAGGGAACACAAGCAGGGGGAGTGGGAGAGGGAGAAGCAGGCTTCCCGCCGAGCAGGGAGCCCGATGCGGGGCTCGATCCCAGGACCCTGGGATCATGACCTGAGCCGAAGGCAGATGCTTAACGACTGAGCCACCCAGGCGCCCCTATCACTGAACTTTTGACATGTTAATGCAAATATTAGAAATAAATTTAAAAAACAGATTTTGACTTTGTAAACATTCTTAAGGGCTTTGGTATATCAAAAATAGAATAAGTATGGGGCGCCTGGGTGGCTCAGTCGTTAAGCGTCTGCCTTCGGCTCAGGTCATGATCCCAGGGTCCTGGGATCGAGCCCCGCATCGGGCTCCCTGCTCGGCGGGAAGCCTGCTTCTCCCTCTCCCACTCCCCCGCTTGTGTTCCTGCTCTCGCTAACTCTCTCTGTCAAATAAATAAATAAAATCTTAAAAAAAAAAAATAGAATAAGTAAAATTATGAAGGAAACAAAAAAGTGAGACATATTTTGTCACAGATAATAAGACATATTTTAAAAATTCATGAAAAAATTAATGGGACACCATAAAAGAACATAAAATAAGGTTAATAAGCATAAACAAACTCAATAGTGACAAAGAGACGCAAATTAAAATAAGATGCTCTGTTATCCTCTAAAATATGCGTACATGTGTGTGTGTGTGTGTGTGTCCGTGTACGTATCTTGGTGTCTGTGGTGGTCGGCACACCCCGCTGGGATTCTCCGGCATTGCTATAGGAGTAAAATCGGTAGAGCCTTTCTAAAAATCAACCTGACAATATGTATCAAAAGCCTCAAGGCTGTTTTTATATCTGATGACTGCAACATTTCTCTTCTAAAAGTAATCAGGATGGTGAAGACCTTTGTAAAAAGCTGTTTATGCCAGTGTTGTTTATGAAAATGCAATTCAAACCAGAGGAAAATCCAGAAATATACAGCAGAGGTTCGGCTAAATGATCCATCTCTATAACTGAATGTTACAGACATATGTTTTCTAAGAACCATGTCACCAGCATGTATCATAACTTATTGAACCAGTCCGCTGTTGCTGGATGTGGTTTGTGGTTTCTGGTTTCTCCAGATCTGCTCTGTCTCCTCTTCTACTCTCTGGATGTTCTTCTATGTCTTCTACTATCTGTTCTCTCTTCTCCTATCCACCCCATCTTCCAAACCAGAAACCCGGGAATCCACACTGGATTCTTCATGTCTCCAGCCCATTCTGGCTTACTGGTCATCTGCTTCTTTTGAGTCTATCTTCTCAGAATCCCACAGACCCAAAGGCAGGGACCACAGGACCCGGTAGGAAAGGGAAGGGTGGAGATGGCCAAGATCTTAGGCGGACGTGGGGAGGAGCCCCTGCTGAGAGGGCCAGGTGTGGACTGAAAGGAATGCAGGTACCAGCTTGTGCTGGGCCCCTGGCCCCTCTGTGGAGCCTGGCAGGCCCCAACGGTTCCCCACCTGGGGATCCCGCCCATGCCTGCCCCCCCCACACCTGAAGAGCAGGAGGCGCAGGGGCTGCTCGGGAGAGCCAGGAACAGGCACAGCTGGGGGGGGTGGTGCAAGGCTCCGGGCTAGTTTTCCCAGACCATACCTGTTTACATCTCCTCCACTTTCACCCACTTCACAGGTACAGACCCCAAGAAGAAGCAACATGCTCGATCAAGGTCACACAAGTGGCTGGGCCAATATTCAAACCCGAGTGTCATGATGCCAAGATGGATGTTCTGCCACACCACTGACCGTCGTCATTACTGTTCCCGCCTCAGGAAGTCTGGGGCCTGGGGTTAAGGATGAATGGGACCTCCCCTCTGCCCTCCAGCAGCTCCCAGGTGAGTAGAAGTCACCTGGTAGGTGCCCCACATCCCATTTCACAGAGGCAACTGGGGCTTAGAGAGGCGAGGGGAGAATCTGGCTGGATCCAACTTCAGAATCTGGTTCTCTCCATGACATGAGATGTCCTCTCTGAAACACGGTCTGAAGTCCCCTATGTGACTACTATGTGAAACTGTCGGAAATGAGCTCATTAGCTCTGCTCTCTGTGAGATTCTGCCCAAAGCTTCAGTGGGGAGGAGAAGCAGCTGATCTGGCCACTTAGGTTTGAGGGTACGGAGTGTCACATTTACTGGGATAAGGCAAGAAGTCTTTCTCTCTCTCTAACACACACACACACACACCCTCTTTTTAACTCCCTGCTGTCGTACAGCAGCGGGCCCAGCTCCTGATCAGCTTCTGCTCCCTGCCCCGGGGAAAGGGGGCCTGCAGGTGGGTCTCGAGTCCCAGAGAGCCCTGCAGGAGAGCCCCAGAACTGATACACTGAGCCATTCAGCGGTGCTAGTTTCTTTTTTACCATCTGTCACTGTCCTGAGGCACAGTCTCCTCAGGAATTTCAGGGAAAGGAGGAGTAAGACCAAGACATGATTTGGGCATTTCGGGGTTTCCCCAGCCGTAAAAACATCAAATACCAACAAAACCCCAGCCTGTCTCCTATAATAAAAGCTACGGCTTCTCTTCTCAGAAAAACACACACAAGCACATACACCTTACAAATTCTGTACACCGTTGCGGAGGGTCACGGGATCCCCGAAGTCAAGGGATCTGCTGACTTCTGCTGAAGAATCTTTGGTATCGGGATGGGGGAAATAGGGGACGGGCACTGAGGAGGGCACTGGGTGTTGTACGGAAGTACCGAATCACTAAACTCTACACCGGAAACTAAACAGACTGTTATGTATGGTAACTAACTGGAATTTAAATAAAAACTTGGAAAGGAAAAAAAAAAGAATCTCTGGTCATCGGGTGAGAGGGGATGAGAACCCCATAACCACCAACACTGAAGGGGCAGGTGGAAGCCGAGGCGCTGGGGGCGGAGACTGACAGGAGCCATGAGAGAGACGGGGATGCAGTGCAGAGCAGGAGGGCTGGAGCCCGTAAAACTGAGCTTCCCGTCCTGACTGCACACGTGTGTGACCTGGGCCAGTCGCGTCATCGCTTCAAGCCTCAACTTCCTCATGCATAACAGGGATGGCAGGGCCCACTTCCCAGATAGCTGGGAGGATTATATGGCAGTGCCAGATGCTCCGGAGCCTCCCCACGCTGGGTGACACGGCCAAGCCCGCCACCAGAACACAGCCCTGTCCCAGAAGGCCTACTCTAATGTGGCCCAGGCCTCTCACGGCTCATTTCCCTGCCCCACAGGACCCAGCGCAGAGGCCCCCAGAATGATCAAACCTCTCCTCAAGGCCGGCTGTGGGCTGCATTCCTTGTCCAGTCCCTCCCCCTCCAGGAATGTCCCTGCCTCCGTCAAGTCAGGATGCAGCTCATCGGTGTGCGGCTGCCGCCGGTCTCCTGCTGATGCACCTCGCCCAGCTCTTCAGCACAGCCAAGAGCAATGGGGAAAGCTTCTGGGACGAAGGCGCCTCCCCAGCCGGGGCCCGCGCTTTCCCCATGCCCTCGTGGGGTCTCCTCCTGCAGGCCCTTCCTCCCCCTCTCCCTTAGTTGATGAGAGGTCTGGAAGTGGAGACGCTGACCACGGGCTGGCTTTCTGCGGCCCAGAGCAGAGCAGGTGCACTCCCTCCTGCTCTCTGCTGCTACCGCCTTGGGACAGGCCACCACCTCTCCCGGGGTCACCCCAACGGCCACCAGGGCTTCCCACCTCCACCTTCAATTCCTTCACTTCCCTGCACAAATCCGATCCCGCACACTCTCGGGACTACAATGTTCAGTGGCTTTCCACTGCCCACTGGGACAGCTTGGCAGGATAATTAAAAGCGTAGGTCTGGTTTTTGTTTTCCTAATCCAGCAGGAATCTGTAATGCAGTGGAAAAGACAGGGTGGTATACAAATACCTCAATACATGGTGGGGTTATTATAATGTGAGAAAGAGCCAAAGAGAGGTTTAAAATATCTGCTATACTTATTTAAAATATATACAGAGAAGGCATATCCAAAAAACATTCACATGCATGGCACATAAAATGGGAGGGACAGCAAGGTGACAGACTAACAAACCACACGCAAAATGAAGGCTCGGTCAGCTAAGTGTCCGACTCGTGATTTTGGATCAAGTCATGATCTCAGGGTCATGAGACAGAGCCCGCCTGCCTAAGATTCTCTCTCTCCCTCTCCCTCTGCCCCTCCCCCCTTAAAAAAAATGAAGAGCTCAAAAAGAAGCCTATTTACAGATGCAAATATCTCAGAGCTAATGATTAACCCAGATCAACCAATCAACGAATACTTGAGTGCCTGTTATATATAAACCATGTACTTTTTGTACAAATAGATTCTATAACATTTTGGACAACCAACAACCCTCAAAACACGGATTACAATCATACAAAAAGAGACCTTTAACAGCATCTAGTCCAGTCCCCTGCTAAAGAAACCAAGGCCCAAGAGGCTTGTTTTCTTCTCTAATCTCTTTTCCCCGAGGATCCACCACCATCATTCTTCCCCAAAAACCCAGACATGAGTCCTCCATCTCCCTTGACCTTTCCCTCTCCCTCACCCCCAGGAACCAAGCAACTACCAAATCTGTGGCTTCTGGGCAGATCCATCACGCAACCATATGCTTCCCACGTTCACGCTGTCCGTCAGCCCACCCTGGCTTGCCCCTATGATTTTGTAGGTCTGTCTTTGAACCCTGACACCCTAACTACCAACTCTGTGTCCCAGTCATGTTATTTGCCCTAAGTCGTCTTATCCTCATCTACACAATAAGGAAAATAAGGATAGTTCCTACTTCATAGTGGTTTGTGCTATGACCAGTCAGTCCTGCATGCAATATGTTTGGCAACAAGTCAGCTCACTGGCTTCTGCTATTGTTTATACCACAGGATGAAGTCCAAGCTCCTTGATGTGACCCTTTACCTTCTATCCCCTGCTTACCCAGCCTCATCTGCAGCCCTTGCCCCCACATCCATGTAGCCCACCCCCAATGCTTGTGGGGCCAAGGACAAAATTACAAATGGATTCCATGTACCACATGTCTAAATTTTAGATCCTAAATATTTGAAAGTTACAGATCAAGGTATCAAGCTGTTAAATAAAATACATTCTATTCTCCCTTGAAAAACCACCTGGAAATCCAGGTTTGAATTTAGAATCCGGACTCCTGCCGGGCCGTGGTGGTGTAAGGAGAGCCAGCCCCAGCCTGCCTCCCTTCTCTCCCCATGCCCGCTCCCACCCCACACCATAAGTGCTGTGCACATGTGAGCAGACTCCCCAGCCCCCACGTCCACCTTCTGCTCCCAGCCTCTGCAAACAGCCCTCCTTGGCCTTCCAGGTCTGCACATGGAGGCGTATTCTGTCTTCAGGAGGATGGAAGTGGACTTGGCCCTGCTAGCGCAAGAAATTCTGAGGTCTCTAGTTGCCAGGAATGGTCTACCAAGTGAGGATGGTCCTTTGGTGGGCATCTCCTCTTCACTCCACGGCAAGGGGTGTGGCTGGAGGAGAGCCAGGCGCCTTCTTGGCCAGGTCTCGGGGCACGACTGCACTCACGTCACCCACCAGTTACACCGATTCACCGAATATACCACACTCGTCACCCATGCTCTTCTCTGTGCCCCGGACTTCATCCAGCATCTACAGAGCCTGGGGCAGGCAGCTGGTTAGGGTCCTGGGCTTCTTTAAGTGTCCCGGAGGCCAAGACATGGGGTGGCAGGACCTTCCTGACCAGGTGGCCCTTGCCCTGTGCCCAAGGCCCGCTGCCGTCCCTGACACACTCATTCCTGGGCCCCTGCCTGGCTAAGTCTCACTTCTCAGAAGGTGATGGTCATCCTCGGGAGGAGCACAGTGTGTCCGGTGCCGCCCAGGGCACTGACCCGCTCACTCCTGAGGGCGGCCTGACAGGGAGCCACGTGGGGAAGCTGTTCCTATCCCCACCATACAGAAGAGGAAAATGAAACTCAAAGACGCGGGCTGAGGTGACCTCGCCGGCAGGAAGCACAGGGTGGGGGTGGGGGCAGCCGTGACAACGCTGGCGGGAGCGCCCACCCCCGCTGCAGGGTCGCTGACACTCCTCCAAGTCATTAAACTACAATTTACGTAATGAACCCCTTAGGTTATATTTGGGTTTGGCCATTGTAAATAACACTATAATAAAAATCATTGTGTGCAGATTGTCCTTCCTTTGGATAATGGCTATTGGTGCCAAATGTCATTTCCTTTCCAAAAATCTTGTCCCCATTTCCAATCTGACCAGTGGCCTCTGAAAGCACCTGTCACTCCACTCTTGCCAGCATCATGTATGATAATTTGAACACATTGTTTAAATCTTTTTTTTTTTTTTTTAAGATTTTATTTATTTATTTGACAGAGAGAGAGACAGCAAGAGAGGGAACACAAGCAGGGGGAGTGGGAGAGGGAGAAGCAGGCTTCCCGCCGAGCAGGGAGCCCAATTCGGGGCTCGATCCCAGGACCCTGGGATCATGACCTGAGCCGAAGGCAGACGCTTAATGACTGAGCCACCCAGGCGCCCCTGAACACATTCTTTAAAGATGTGGTAGGTGATAAAGGCATCCTGTTGCTTTCGCATGGATTTCTCTGACTGCTAGAAAGTTAAGCACATTTTTGTTGTTCCTAGTTATATTTCCTTCTGTGTCATCTGTTCAGTCTCCTGCCCTTTTATCCGCTGGGGTCCTAATGGTTTTCTTGTCAACTTTGTAACAATAACCATTTGTCTGTCATATTTCCCAAATATACTTTTCAAAGTTTTGTGGTATCTCCAGTCTTTTTGTTGTTGTTAATTCAGTATAAATTTTCATATATTATTAAATCTGATTTCTCCTAGCACGTCTATCCCTTGGAAGTTCTTTTCCCTCCAAGGGATCTGATTTCTATTCTACTTACTTCAAAGTTCCCTTTGGTCGTATTTTTATATTTTTACTTTTTAGCCATTTGGAATTTACCTTGATGTGCACTATAAGGAGAGGGTCAGAAAACTTTTTGAAAGCTATATTTGGAAAAAGTGATGAACAGAAATAGGAGTCGGCGTGGGGCCGGCTCCGTGAGGCTGACAGACAAGTGAAAGACGCAGAGCGCCAGGGACAGGGCAGTTGTCATTTCCTCATCAAGGAGAGTGATCTTGACCGGCAAAAGGAAGATCAAACATGGCTAAGGGAAAGAGATGCTCAGGAGAGGCAAAAGGAGAGCAAGGGTCTGGATCTAAAAGAACGACCTCCCAGGGCCATGAAAGAGGGAGACAGCCTGGCTGAGAGGAAGGAGCCCTGACTGAGGGCCGGAAGACTTGGGTTGGAATCCTACTCTGCCAGAAGTTCCTGCCTTACTCTGGGCCTCAGTTTCCACACCTATTGATTCATTTATGTGTGGCCAAGTATGTTCTTGGTTTTTTTTTAAGATTTTATTTATTTGACAGAGACATAGCAAGAGAGGGAACACAAGCAGGGGGAGTGGGAGAGGGAGAAGCAGGCTTCCCGCTGAGTAGGGAGCCCGATGTGGGGCTCGATCCCGGGACCCCAGGATCATGACCTGAGCCGAAGGCAGACGCTTAACGACTGAGCCACCCAGGCGCCCCATGGCCAACAATGTTTAAGACACTGCTGGAGGTGATGGACTTGCAGAGACAAACACGACCGTTCCTGTCCTCTGGGGGCTTGTAAGAGCTGACAGAGAAGCAAACCCTCAAGTAAAACAGAGCGAGGAGTGTTTCACCGGACTCTGAAGAGGAGCATCTACGACGGCCTGGCCAAGGGGAGCAGCTGAGGCATGGAGGCTGGAAACAGGATATCCATGCTGACACAGCCAGAGTGGAGGCTGTATGTTGGGTGCAAGAAAGAGGGGTTGGCAGCGGCCAGGTCACGGGCGCTGTGCCGTGGAGTCTGGCTGTATCACAGCTGAGCCTGTATTCAAACCTCCTGGATGGCTCATTACAACAGACTGCTGGGCCTGCCCCCAGAGTTTCCCATTCTCAAGGCTGAAGGTGGGGCCCCAAATGCATTTCTGACACGTTTCCAGATGCTACCCTTACACTTACTTCTATTCATCGTCTGGCCGTGGAGGGCTGTTGACTGAGGCACTGCATGGAAATCACGCAGCCCAGGGCCTGGCATGTGGAGGGGCTCAGTAAACCACAGTTCTTACCATTCTCATGGGCCATGTTGTGGGGGAGGAGGGGGGAGCTGACTGATGGAGGATTCCAAGCAGGAGGGGGATGTGGTCAGGCTTATTTCTTAGGAAGACCCAGAAGCAGTCAGAGCGGGTGTGAGTTCAGCTCTACCACTTAGCCAGTTGTGTGAGCTTGAGCAAGCAACTCATTCTCCCTGTGCCTCGGTTTCCCAATCCCCCAAATGGGGATAATAACAGAACTGATCTAATAGGGTCATTATGAGAACCAAATGAAGGAATTTAAAGAAGGCTGGCAAACTGAAGAGCTTAACACGCGACGGCTATGATGAGGACGTTGGAAGCAGGAGGAGGAGGACGAGGACGAGGAGGACGAGAACGAGGAGGAGGGAGAGAGGCAGGAAGGGGGTGGGGAGAGGAGGCAGCAGTGATAATACTGATTACGAGGCACAGTAACCAAGAGGTCACAAATGACAGTGATGAGAAGAGCAGGGGGTGGGGGCGGCACGAACCCCAATCCCTGAGCACTTTCTATCTGAGGGTGGAGGGGCAGCAGTTAGGATGCGGCCAAGGGGATGAGCACAGAGGCCTCCTGGCCCTCACAGGGGAGAAGGTGGTGGGGTGGTGGAGGGATCACGGATGTGGACTCAGCAGAAGCTTCGTCAGCAGAGGCCACGGCGTGTGCCGGCCTCAGCACCATTTCCAGGCACCCTGCACTGAGTCTCCCCTAAGGTGAGGCAATGACCATCCTGAGCTCCTAAGGCTCTGCATCCCTTCCTGGCCTGGAACAGAGTATAGGTTTAGGTGCAGATGGACATCTGTCCCCATCTCGGGCCTGGTCCAGTAAGGCCTCATATACAGGGACCTGGTGGCCCTGTTTGCCCTGGGGATTTCCCGGACCGTTAGCCCACCCCTGCTGTCTCTCCCAGGAGGCCCCGAGTCTCCTTCCTCTAGGCCTGGCCTCTGACCCCTGCTTTAAGTCACCTCCTAGGTCAGACCCTACAGCCTAGACAGACAATCTTTATTCCCTAGTGCCACCAGGCTGTTCTAATAGCACTAATAAAAGTAATAATAATAATAATAAAATAATAAATAGCATTAATCATTGCCAGACAGCACTTACTAAGTGTCAAGCACCATGCCAGGTGCTTCTATATTTCACCTGGTTTAATTTTTAAAACAATCCCCAATGATGGGTAGTATTACTCCTGTTTAATGGATGAGACTAAATCTAAGGGGCCTGGGTAACTTGCCTAAGGTAACCCAGCTAACAAGTGACAAGAGTCTAAATTTAAACCCAAGTCTATCTGACTCTAAGGCCTGATCTGTGTTCCCCTCTTAAACTATGTTGCCTTTCCAAATTCTGGGGCCTGGTGCATTAGGCCCCTCCCTCCTTCCCCAAGGCCTGAGCTACCGCTGGGAGGTCAGGCCTGTGACGAGGCTGTCCAGGGGCCAACTCCAGCCCCTGTCCTCTCCCGTCCCCCTGACGTGCTGGAACCACACCCATACCCGCCCAGGCCAGCTCTCGGGGCCTCACTGAACTAACACCCAATCAGAGGCCCGGCAGCAACGAGGCCAGCCTCCCAGGAGTGCAGATGAGAGGGGAGGGGGACTAGAAGGGCAGCTCCTTTCTGGGTTACCAGGCATCCTGGGGCATGGGGAGGGGAGGCTGGCGGAGGCAGGAGGAACTCCTCCAAGCTTGCCGCCTAGCTCAGGGCTCCTGGGGGCTGGGAGACAACAAGCCTTTAGGTAACTTGTTTGGAGTCATCTGTGCAGCTGTCCAGTGAGTCAGGGAACCAAATGGCCACAAATGGTGACAAGAAGAGCCCCCAGATGGATGAAGAAAGTACGGCCGGCCTTAGCACAGGCTATTTTTTGGGTTGTTCAGTCTTCCTTTCCCATCTTTCCCTTTCCAGATCCCATCAAGGCTCCTGGGTACCAGAAAGCCACACCCACTGAGCAGCTGTGCACATAGCAAGT
This sequence comes from Phoca vitulina, assembly GCF_004348235.1. Classification (NCBI taxonomy): domain Eukaryota; kingdom Metazoa; phylum Chordata; class Mammalia; order Carnivora; family Phocidae; genus Phoca; species Phoca vitulina. Next base: position 67,279,791 of record NW_022589705.1, read on the forward strand.
GGCAGGCAGACGCCGTGAGCGAGGCCTGATACCCATTCCAGCCCTGCCCAGCCAGGCCTTGGCTCCCAAACACAGAGCTGCCTCCTTCCTGCCAGAATTCTACCGGTGAGGCTCCAGGCAGGTACAGAGAGCTCCCCAGAGGCTGCACGGTTGGAAACATCGCTGCAGGAGCAGGACAAGCGGGTGGCTGGCACCAGAGAGGAAGGGCCTGGAGAAGTAGCCTCCCCCACATTTACCTGGGTCTCAGATGCCAGAGAAGTGAAGTAGAGCATGGGAGAGGTCCTGTGAAGGCACCAGCCCTGGGCTTGGGGTAGGGAACATTCTAAAGGAGAGGCTTCCTGTGTCGCCAAGAAGGGCTAGGGTTGGGGAGGCCATGGGCATCGCTGGCTCTCCTCTGGCAGCTCACTCTAAAGGCCCAAGTTATCTTTGACTTGGGAGCCAGGGAAGGCTCATGGAATTTCAAAGGACTCCTCCCGGTCCCCTCTCTCCTCACTCACCCCTACCAACCCTGGGAATGAGCTCTCACTAAAACAAGACTGGTCCTACATCCCTGGGCACGGCCAGGCCAGGACACACATCCACATGGGTGAGTGCGTGCCTGAGCACAGCTCCTAATTCCTCATCCCAACTGCTCCAGTACCTTCGGTCGGCCTGCAGCCAAGGCCAGGCCAGGGGGGAGCTCCTCAGAGTCTTCCTGGGAATAGTGAGGCCCTGCTGTCTGCTCCCTGAGTGGCTGGAGCACAGGGAGTCTCCCGACTCTAGCTGACTGCCCTCCTTTTCTGCCTTCTTTCCTTTCTTCCTTGGATGAACTATAAGAGCCTTGAATGAACTGACCTTGGTGTTCTTGGAAGGAACAGGTGATAACATCCACCTGGCTGCCCTGAATCACCCTCCCTGGCCTGCCTGTTCGAACCCGGTCTGCTCAGCAGGAAGCAGGATCTGGTGTTTGAGCCAACACCAGGGCATTTATGATGACTGGGCATTGAGGGGTTTAAAAAAAGCCAATGGGTTGAGGCCCCTGCCGTCCAGGAGCTCCTCTGACAGGTGTCTGTGCACAGAGGAGAGGATGTGCCAGGAGAGGCTGGGCCAGCGGGCAAGAGGCCAGGGTGAGGGGCGCCTGGGTGGCTCAGTCGTTAAGCGTCTGCCTTCGGCTCAGGTCATGATCCCAGGGTCCTGGGATCGAGCCCCACATCGGGCTCCCTGCTCCGTGGAAGGCCTGCTTCTCCCTCTCCCACTCCCCCTGCTTGTGTTCCCTCTCTCGCTGTGTCTCTCTCTGTCAAATAAATAAATAAAATTAAAAAAAAAAAAAAAAAGAGGCCAGGGCGAGAAAGCAGCCCTCGGGCTCCCTGGAGGTTCACCAAGGCAGACCCAATTCCCTCCCATTTCCCCTGAGAAATGCCTATCTGTGATCCCACTTCTGTTGCCTTCAAGGCAGAGAGAAGGGCGGGCCCTGAGGACACTAGTTCTCAGGCCATGGTTCTAAAAACAGAGGGGTGCTCCCTCAGCCCCCATTCTCTCCCTGGTTTGCATGGGCCTTCTTGCAGCTAGAGCGGGCTGAGGCCAACCCCCTTGCTCCCCTTTGGGGAGCCACGTTAGACTCAGCGGAGCCTGGCTGCCTCATTCAGCTTGGCCCTGGGTGGGTTCCCCTTCCCCACTGTCCCACCTACCTGAATTTCTGGACCTGACTTCTGTCTTCTCTCTCGCTTGCTACCTACTTGACACTGCACTTGGCATTGCTTGGGAAAGGGCTGTGGGGTTAAACCAAACTGCACTGAGACCTCCTTAGGCAGGTTAAGCTGTTCCCGCCCCCGAACTCGCCTCTAAACCTCCAGAAAGAACAACCAGCTTCTAACTGTAGGGGGAGGCCATCTGTCATCATTCTCTGGTAAGAGGCTCGGGTATTGGAAGACGAATGGCCTGAACTCTGCAGTACCCCTCCCCTGGGGTGGCTGGTGACAGCTGGTTGAGGGGAAATGGGCCCGGACACGTTGGCAGGTATCCCTGCAGGCCCAGAGCTGAGAAAAAGAGAACTCAGGAGGGGACTCAGTGGGTGGTCCACCAAGAAGCAGTCACCCTACTTGGCCACACAATCTCCCTAGAGAAATGAGCCCAGGCCCTTGCCTGCCTACAATGAGGACAGAGTCTGATCATTCCCGAAGTGCAACCAGACTCAATGGCAGTTGGGGAATCCAGCTGCAGGTCAGCAGTACAAGTACAAAGTGGGGAGAGACCAGGACTTTATGGGCTTGGGAACTGGCCCCCTCAAGCTCACTGAGGGGTCTGCTATCCCTGCAGAATAGCCCCAGAGTCCAGATAAGGCTTTCCTCCCCGGGCTGGGAATGAGGGTGGATCCACATGAGAGAGGCCTCGCAGAGGGTAAGGGGCTTGGGGAGGCCACTACAAGGTCAGGGCAGGGGACTGAGATGATTAGGAGTGACACTGAGGCTAGCCAGATGAAAGCTTTCCTTCCAGGGGGACCTAAGGCCAGGAAAGGGCCTGCAGGGCCTGCTGGGAAGGGACTCAGGGTCTGGCTAGAGAAGGCTGGAAAAGCATACGCAGTCTGGGCATCTGGGCGGGTGGCAGATATCAGACATAGCAGCTCCAGGAGCCCACGCCAGTGCCCCTTGGATCCCCTGGCCTCTCTGTCCCTTGGTTGAGTTTGGGTGTGTCTTTCAGCTTTAGGTCATTGACGCTTCTTTTGAAAGGTTCCTACTTGTTCTTTGCTGGGTTCAGGGAAAGGGGCTGACCTGGAAGCCAGGCAAGGCCAGGGCAAGAGGGGAAGGAGCTGGTGCATGGGGAGCTCACCACTCTCTCCTTGTAGACGATGTACTTCAACCACTTGAAGTCCTGCCACTTGAAGCCAGCGAGGACAAATAGAGAATCGCGTTCATATTGCTCGGGCCGCTGCATGGCGCCCTCAGGGTAGGTGATGCGCAGTGTAGTTTTGCTGCCCACGTCCTTCTCAAAGCCTTTCACTGGTGCTGAGTTCAGTCTACAGAGAGCAGGCCCAGTCAGAGCCTGCCTTGGGCTCACTGCACGGAGCCTGTGGGCTCGTGTTTGGGGAGGGACTATGACCCCAGAATTCCCCAGGTGCAGAGAACAGGGAGCCAGGTCACCTGGAGCCACCTAGCTTTCCAGAGCCCTCCAAACCTAGAGGTTCTTCTCTAGGCTTCTGCTGACCTCCAGCCCAAATGGCCAGATAGACAGACAGTTCTCAATGGACTCGGGGACAAGGGTTTGGGCCAGGACACTCAGGTGCCTGAGGCCCTGCTTTGGGGAGCTCACCTGACCACAATGTCATAGTCATCAATTCGTGACCCCAGAGACTTGTTGGCAAGGACACCTCCGTTGCCCACGATGATGCAGCGGCGGCAGCTGAGGCTGAGGGGAGAGAGGCAGAGACCTCTAGAGAGCTGTCCACTAGGGCTCCTTCTCCCTACCCCTCTGGCCAAGTGCAGGATGGGGGAAGACCAATGGGCTTCTGGCAGCATTCTGAGGCCAAAGCCATACTGTGGGTAGCTGGGCCGCTTGGGACTCTCTGACATCCCTAGTCCCAGATACTCTCCAGGACAGCGTGGCTGTGGAAGGGGCAAGGGCACCAGTTCTGGGGTGGTGAGGAAGGAGCCTCTGGTAAGATGGCATTCTAGGCTAAAGGTTCCCCAAGGGTTAGTGGAGTTCAAGAGAGAGGACAGGCCTGGAGGCTCTGGGACCCAAGGCTGGGCTTATATTCAGCTCAGAAGCCCCCATGCTCCCACTGGCCATCAGAAAGCCCTATTCATCTTGCTCCTCCCGCCTGGGGCGTCCCCCCTCCAGGGTCCATTGGCTTCAGAGCTGTCACTGCCTCCTGCATTTAAGCCCTGGCCCCCTCACCTGCCTCGACCACCCAGGCTCTCAGTCCCAGTGCTGGGCTGATTTCAGCCCAGTGTCTTCTGTCCTTACCCTCAGACCTCTGACGGCTGAGGACTGAAAAATCTTGCCAAGTGCTTACAGCCCAGGGGGTGCAGGCCAGCTGGATGGCCCCCCTTATCTTATCTGCTTATCACCCCAGCATGGGCGCTGTGTGTGCGCCTGTGGACATGCTGGAGAATCTGCTCGTGTCCAGCCAGGGCTGGCGGGGTCTCAACGCCTCTGCACATGCCAGGCAGCCGAGGGGCAGGGGGCTGGGTAGTAAGTGGCTCACCTGTCCAAGGCAGGGGTCAGGCGGTACTCTTTGGTGACTGACAAGATGGCTTTGATCAGATTGTCTGTGGACAGAGGAGGGAGGTTACCGTTAGAGGGTCACTGGCATGCCCGTGCAGTGTTTGCGGATGATGGGGGGAGGCACACGCCCTTGCGCAGGGTGGAGGTGGATGTGACGGTGTGGGGAGGGAGCTCTGGGCACAAGGCTGGGCTGGGCCACTGGCCTAGCTCTAGCCCCGAGGAACGAGACAGAGGCAGGGGAACAGGCAGGCACACTCGGCTCTGCCCGGAGCCAGTCCCCAGCACCGACATGCAGTTTCTCTCCCAGGGCTTCCAGCCCTTCCTGGGAGGTCTCCTCTGGCTTTCGGAGGCTCTGCACTCAGGCTCCAGGACACGGATCCCCAGGCCCAGGATCTGCCCAGAGACAGAGGCCACTAACACTAAAGAGCTCGAGTGGGCTCTGCCAGCTCCCAACTCAGACCCCTTTGCCTCAGTCTGATACTGTCTTCCCCTCACTTCCCCCTCCAACACTGCCAATCTCCAGTCTTGGTCCTGCCAGCCTGTCTCTGCCGCCTTCCATCTCCAAGCCCTAAGGCCTGGCATCTGCCCACCTGCACTCCACTCAGGAGGCCCTCAGCAAGGGGCCCAGGACCTCTGTGTCCTCAGATCCTGTGACCACGATTCAGACCTCATTCTTCTTGGCCTCTCTCTGGCTTTGGCGATGGGAACTGCTCTCTTTTCAAACTCTGGCATAATGGGAACATTATCATATAATGTATAATGATATTGGCTTTGGAGTCAAATCCTGGCTGCACTACTTCAGAGCTCTGGGACCTCCAATTAATCACTTACTTTCTTCGCGCTTTAATTCCCCATCTTTCAAATGAAGATGGCAATTCCTACGCTGCAGAGTCGTTAGGAAGATGAAAAGGTAATGTACATAGAGATCTGGAGATAAAGTAAGTAGATCAGTGCAGCCATAGTGGAGAGCATCTTAATAACATTAAGCAAAGATGTAGATGTGCGTACACTAAGATCGTTCAACTCTCTTCCTAGGAAGACAGCATCTGAACGCTCACACATTTGTTTAAGCAGACAAGAAGTTTTGCTGTGGACCTGTCTGTAATAGTAAACGTTAGAGGCAAACTAAATGTTTGCCAAAGGAAAACAGATTAAATGTGGTACATGGAATACTACACAGCAGTAAAAACAAATAAAGAAGCGACCTTGGGCTATGTGTACTGATACAGATAAACCTGGAAAGCAGAAGCAAAAAAATTAATCTGGAAAGTACACACACACACACACACAAAATATTATTTGTAAAATGTAAAAACATGCAAAAACAATACATTTTAGATGGATATATAAATATGTCACAGAAATAGATACACAGGCATTGGAACAATAACCCTAAAACCAGACTAACGGTCTCCTGGAGAAGGAGGGGAATAGAACGGGAAGGGCTACACATAGCTTTAACTGTATTTCATGTTTTATTCCTTAAGCTGGGTACACAGTACACGGTGCTCACTGTACTAGCCTTCATTCTTTTTTATATGCCTGAAGTATTCCATGTAAAGAAAGAATGCCTCCCAACTTAAAAATAACAGCCCCATCATTTTTTTTAAAAGACAGGGTGGTCAACACTGTCAGATGCAGCCAAGAGGTCAAGTTGGGGACTGAAACAGACCCTTTGGATTTCACGGGGGCACTGAGCAGTGTCACTCGGGATGGTGGAAGGAAGAGAGTGCTCAGGACTAAATGGTGAGAAAGAGGAGGCAGCAGGCACAGCGAATCTTCCCAGGAGATGAAGGAGAATGGGTAAGGAAGAGATCTTTAAGGAGGGTTCTATACTCAGTGCTTTCAGGCATCCCTTCTGCAGGGCTTCAGAGAAGGCCACAGACCTCCTCCTTTTCCCACCTCCCATTTCACCTCTAAGAAAAAGCATATTGCTACTCATTGGCCAAAGTCAAGGCTATGGCTTGGGTTTTTGTTTTCTAGGAGGGGACGTTAGGAGAAAGGGTATAAACTAGCAGGTGTTCTCTTCTTGCTAGCCAATGGGCTGTGTACCAGCCTTTCCAGGTCTTTGTAGCTTAGTAGAATCAGAGTCTTGAGCAAGGATTTAGGAGAAGAGTAGGCTGCTTAGCTACCTGCACCCAGTAAAAAGGAGTTCTTCACATGGTTCAGCCCTACCCACTGGATTTGTCTTTGGGGATCTGAGGTCAAAACTCCCATTCCAAAGAGTCCTTTTGCCAGTCCCTGTTTTCTTTTCAGGGAGGGATGGACTGACTGAGTGGAGGATTCATGTATTTTTTAGTCCCCTGGCCAAATGATATCATGCCTTCAACAGTGATCTTACTTAATTCTGACCACAACCTAATACAATGGTAGTATTTTTCTCCATCTAACTGATGAAGAAACTAAAGCACAGATAGGTTAAGTAACTTGTCCAAGGTCACAGCTAGTAAAGAAGTAGTACTGATCTGATCCTTCAATGTCTGACCCTAAAAGCCCAAACTCTACAATGCCATGAAACAGTGCAGGCACTTGACAAGACAACAGAACTGTTAAACTGTCAGGGGCGGGAAAGTCTTAAGTCAGGAGGGAGCTGCATGAGCAAGGTCCCTAAGGCAATGGAAGGGGACAGTTCTGAGGGCACAGGGGACAGGTAAGCCTTGGACAGGGTAAGAAAGGACTGGAGAGACCAGGGTAGTAAGGAGGGGATGATGGAGGAGGCTGGGGTCTTTGTCGGGGATGGCCTCTGTCTTCTCAGGGATTTCCCCCTCATATCTGGTCCTCCGGCACGGATGTCCCTGGTATCCTGTCCTGTGATCTCACTGTGCTCTTACCTTGTCAGAGCCCTTACTGCCCTGCACTCTAAGTATCTGGGTCTCCACTAGACTGGAGCTTTTTTAAGGAGCAGGACTGTACTGTCCACTCCACTGCTGTATGCCTGACCCTGGCCACGTGGTGGGCTCTGAGTAAACAAACAGTCCATTGAAGTCGGAGGAAAGAAAGGAAGGGGAAGAGGGAGGGAGAGGAGTGGATCCCCAGCATGGGGACTTCTGAGTGTACAGCCCTGTCCTGAGTGCAGGGAGACAGGCTGAGGGATCCCATGTTAATACAGAGTGAGCCAGGGCTCCCAACCTACCTTGACCTTTGATCCCAAAAGGCGGCACAAATTCCCGAATCCTAGCCCACTTGCGGAAAGAGTCATCCAGGAACATGGGTGCTGGCTTGGAGAACCTGGAATACAACAGGGCTGTTGAGGATCCCCAAAGGCAACAAGCAGGAGTACAGGTTGGCTCTTCAGCACATCTGTCAGGGCAGTGGATCTGCCAGAAGCACCTTCCCGCTCCAGCACCCTCCCCGCCCCTGGTCAGGGGGGAGCTGCTGTGCGGCATCTGACACAGCTTGTCTACTGGAGCCTGAGTTTGAAGGGGCAGGTCTGGCCAGTCCCCAGACGGCCGGCTACAGGGGTGGAGAGGCAAGACCGCTCGGCCAGGATGGAGGTGCAGCACGGCAAGCTCTCTGGCAGGCGACCCAGGCATGCGCCTACACTGTCCCTGCAGTCTGGGAACACGGAGGTGACATACTGACCAGGTGAGCAGAAAGAGACCCAAAGACAGCTAGTGCCCGGAGCATTCTGGGAGGTGGACCACCCAGGGTGAGGAGGAAGGAGAATTCTCGATGAGAGGGAGAACAGCCACAGGAGGCAGGGCTGAAGGGAGGCCTCCCACAGGTAGGAGCCTGGCAGAGACAAGGATGGAGGGAACCCCAAGCTCCTCAGGAGGTGGGGGAGGGGCACATGCAGAAGAGGAGGGGGTAATTTTGGCCTGGAGGAAAGATGGGAGGGAAAGGGGGAGAAAAGGAAGGGCGGGATGACGCTGAGTTGAGAAGGGAAAAGAAAGTTTTACTTGCCAGGGCGCAGGCTGTGGGTGGTGGGGACAAAGTCAGTAGGGATTGAGATGGCAATGAGGGGAGAACGACGGGAGAAACCAAGCTCTTCAGGGATGCATGGAACCTAGCACTGGATTTTGAGACCTTTCTCGGGGCACCTGGTGGCCCAGAACACGGCCAGCACCTGATCGTCTACTGTGTGTTGATTCTTGAAGCGGGGCCTGCTTGGGGCCTTGCCGGCCAAGAATGAAGGTGTGGAGGAGGCCTAGGCCTTGGCTCCATCCCTGTGTTTCTAACTCAACCTGAATCAGCCCATGAAAACCTGAAGACTGGAGGAGAGGCCCTATAAGCCCAGGAGCTAGAACTTGCCCTCTGAATATACTCCAACTCAAGCAAACCTTTCTCACTTCCATCCTCACTAACCATCATGATCACCCTACCCAGGAGGAACACTACCAGTAATCACTTGGAGGCCTAATATTATTAGAGATTTTGAAGTGAACTTGAAAGAGGCAGAAAACTTGCCATCCTGCCCACCCCCCTCCCAAGCCCCATTACTCATGGCTAGGAAGAAGTTGTCAACACTTGATAGCACAGAAAGGCCATTCCCTGCAGAGCAGCTTTCCTTTGGACTTCTGAGTTAGCACGCTTCCCTTCTGTGCACAGGGGGCATGCATGTTTCTCATACCTGGCAGATCAAATCGAAGTACATTAATATATCTGATGCTCTCCCAGAGGCACTGAGGGTCCTGGCCACAGCCTATGTGTAACAGCAAAGAAAACAAGGTCCCTGGATAAGCCCGCACCAAGAACCTCTCCTCCTGCGTCGGGACTGAGCTTATAAAATGTTTGCAAAGTTCCTCAATCAGGCTTGGACAGGATTTTGTCTGCTTCCCAATAGGTACTGGCTGTCATATGCTAATAAAATCTCCTAAGATCTTGCCAAACGTTCTCAACATATTTTTTTTCCTTTTCCTCTCCTTTTCCCTGTGTTATTCAGCTGATTAGAAAGTTCATTATGTTAATTTTTACTTTTTAAAAAAAGCCTTATTTATGGTGTAGCTTGTAGTAAGTGTTAATTTTGGGGAAAAAATACTGATGGATGGACACACAAACACAAATAAATAAAAAATACCCATAATCCTAAAACACAAAGGCAATTAACCTTTTGGTATATATCTGTACTGAGCTCTGTAGACTCTTTTTTCACTTTATAATAATGAAAACATCACTATGCAAATGGATGCAACTTTCTCTCAATACACAAAGACAGGATCAAACAAAAACAGTAAGCTGCTGGTGACGTGACCCAAGTTGACTTCCAACAATCAAATGTACATGGATACACGAGTGAAAATATGACCCAAAAAAATATCAGTTCCAATATTACCGTTACAGTCTTGAGTGTCTGTGTTCCCTCCAATTCGTATGTTGAGATTTCATCCCCACTGTGATGGTGTGCGGAGGTAGGGGTCTTTGGGGAGGTAATCAGGTCATGAGAGTAGAGCCTTCATGAGTGGGACTGGTGCCCTTCTAAAAAGAGGCCAGAGGGGCGCCTGGGTGGCTCAGTCAGTTAAGCGTCTGCCTTCGGCTCAGGTCATGATCCCAGGGTCCTGGAATCGAGCCCCACATCAGGCTCCTTGCTCAGCAGGAATCCTGCTTCTCCCTCTCATACTCTCCCTGCTTGTGTTCCCTCTCTCACTGTCTCTCTCTGCCAAATAAATAAATAAAATCTTTAAAAATAAATAAAAATAAAAAATAAAAAGAGGCCAGAGAGCTAACTAGCTCTCTTTCCACCATATACGGATACAAGGAGAAGCCGGCCATCTGAACCTGAAGATGGCTCTCACCAGAACCTGACCATGATGGTGTTGTGATCTCAGACTTCAGCCTCCAGAACTATAAGAAACACATTTCTGTTGTTGAGAAGCCACCCAGCTTATGGTAGTCTGTTAAAGAAGCTAGAGCTGATGAAGACCATAAGTAATGAACAAAAATAATTCATGGGAGAGATCCTGGCAAAAAGCACGACATGGGTCTGATAAGCGTTTCTTAAAACTCTTTGCTGCTAGTGTAGAACCTATTTATTTCTTATTTTTATTATCTGTTTTTCCTCATTCTTTTATTGGGTCTTCATGTTTTAGCTGCTCATTTTGCAGCCCCTCTTTATTTCTTGACAGATGGAGCCAGCCTCCTCAAACATTTCTTTCTCCTAGTTGGGTGCACCTTTGTGCAAAGGGTACTCTTTTTTCCCGCCAGGTGGGGACATATTTTTAAAACTTTTTATTATGGGAGATTTCAAACATGCACAAAAGTTGAAAAACAAAACAGTGAAACTTCATGGACTTATTACCCAGATCCAGTGATTTCAGCCATGGTCAATTTTGTTTCTCTTAGCCCCTCCCACTCTATATTATTTTGGAAACTCCCAGAAATCATGCCATTTTATCCACAAAATACTTTAGCATTAATTTCTATAAGGTAAGGCCACCTTAAAAACCATAACCACACCTAAACAACTCCTCTCAAAGCCATTATCATATCTAAAACACTAGCTATAATTTCTTTTTTTATTTTATTTTATTTTATTTTTTTAAAAGATTTTATTTATTTATTTGACAGAAAGAGACACGGCGAGAGAGGGAACACAAGCAGGGGGAGTGGGAGAGGGAGAAGCAGGCTTCCCGCAGAGCAGGGAGCCCAATGCGGGGCTCGATCCCAGGACCCTGGGATCATGACCTGAGCCGAAGGCAGACACTTAACAACTGAGCCACCCAGGCGCCCCTAGCTATAATTTCTTAATAGCAACAGTCAATTTCAGATTTCTCCTATTATCTCATTAATGTTTGCTGTTGTTGCTTACTTTAATAGTTGGTTATTTAGATCAGAATGTAAGCATGGTCCACACATTGAATTGGGCTGGTCTCTAGTCTCTTCTAAATCCATAGGTTTCTTCCTCTCTCTTCTTCTCCCTTTGGCCTTTTCCTTTTGGCTCCTGAATCCTTCTGACATACCCCAGTAATCTTAGAAAACAGCCTTGCTGTCTAGTATTTAAAGATGTCCCACGTTCATCCTGTACATTTCTTGCCTCCACCTGGAGTCGGTCATCTTCCAAGGAGCCCTGGTTCCTTTTCATTAGAAATGGTATTTAGAGACCACCATCTTGATGGCTAGGTTGCTCATGTTGCTAGGGTTAGTCATTTTCCCCAGGTCTTTTCAGGGGGACAAAGCAGGAAATACTTTTTTAAAGAGAAAATACATCATGCATTTATACTAGTATTCCCAATCCAAATTCAGGATGACAAGATTTATACTTTCTCTTGTTTCATAGCTTCACTAAGATACAATTCACATACCATAAAAGTCATCTATGTAAGCTTCCTTCATTTTATATTTGTATCTCTTTTCAATTAAGTAGACATTCTTGTTTATAGTGATATTAACACAATTAGCTTATTTGCTTTATCTTAATACATACACACATACAGGTACATGTAGAAAATATAATAGTTTCAGAATAACATTACTAACACTATCATTACTAAAACCAATTTAAAATTTCTTTATAGTTCTTTCTGCCTTCAGGTATACCATACTAGAGAAGTACAGACAAATGATTTTGCTTCTGCCACTTGAAATAATTCTGCGGAGTTGAATCCATCAATGATACCTAGTTAAGTTCATTTGTTTCATGTTGCTTTTGCTTTTTAGGGGTTGCTTATACTTCATTTTAATTTAATTTTGTTTTATGATGATATAAAACTTTACACAATGCCAAAACTAAACTCACAAAACAAGATATATTCAGAGGAGTCTAACATTTATCTCTGTGTCTGACCCCTGTTGCTTCTATTCCCATATAGGATTTTCATTATTAAATTCATTTTATTTTATTCATACTAGTATTATTCCTATAACGAATTCATTTTTATTCTATCCTTCTTTTGTTATTTTTGATGTGAGCAAATACATAATACATACGTGTGTGTGCAGTGTTTATTTCTTTATTCAATAAAAAGATAGCATATTAAACACACTGTTTTGCCTACTGAGTTTTGTTTTTGTTTTTTTTTTTCCACCTACAATATATTGTGGTGATCACTCCACAGTAGTATATAGAATTATATACTTGATAGTATTATTCAGTCAGTCCCCTGGGCTGTTGCAGTCTTTTGTAAAGTAGCTCCTACCAACAGCAGTTACCATGAATAACTTCATGTGTATGTCTTTTCTCTTCGCCAGTATATCTTTGAAATGGATTCCTTGAAGTGGATTGGTTGGGTCAAAGGGAAAATGCATATAAGTAATTTCGCTCCAAATTGCCAAATTACCCTCCATGGGGATTGTGCCATCATAGTACCCACCAGTGATGTTTGAGAACATGCTGTCAAACATTTCAGTTCTGCCAGTCTGACAGGAGAGAGATAGTATCTGTGTTGTTTTATTATAAGTGAAATTGCACATTGTTATATATATATAAAGGGTCATTTGCACTTCTTTTTCTATTACCTTTGTTCCTATCTTTTGCCCATTTTTCTACAGGGTTATCGGTCTCTTTCTTCTTTCTTTTCTCCCAGCGTTTTTTGACACATAGTTGACATCAAAGTCGTGTCACTGTGGAAGATGTACAGCATGGTGATTTGATACACTTCTACAGTGCATTATGATCACACCTTAGCTAACAATCTTCTCTTTTTTTTGAAGCTCTGCATATATTAAATATACAAACCTTCCGAGACGCAATTACAAATATTTCTCCTAGTTTGTTTATTTATTTAACATCTACTTGGCTTATGGTGTTTTCTTTCTTTCTTTTTCCTCCCTCATTTTTTGCCATAGATTTTTTAAGAACGTAGTCAAATTTATCAACCTTTTAACCTTATTGTTTCTGGATTCTGAGTCTTAGTTAGAAAAGTTCTCTTCATTCCCAAGTTACATCTCTTTCAGGGCTAGAATCCCATCCATTTCTTACTTCTTTCTTGCCAAGACCCCGTACCTCCAGTTCCACTGTCTTTCTGTCCCACCCATTAGGCAAAACTCACTCAGAGACTAATCTAATCCTACTTGTATAGTTCATACTTTAAGTGCTGCTAGAACACACACATACCCTCCCCGCCGCCACACTCACACGAACTGATGCCACTATAAATTCATGGGCTTGAACCTTAGTTGGACCCTCTACTTTGCTCAGTAGCTCTTCCAAACCTTCTCCAAGCTCCACAAACGTTCTATCCTTTCCAACTTTCTCTAAACAAATTACCTCTTCTCTCACTTCATGGCCCTAACCAGGATGCTACTCAGATAGGAACTCGTTCAGCTCCTTGCTTCCTTACCCCCCGCCCAGGCCCACCCAAGCTGATCTCTCCAGCACGCTACGGTTCCCTTTTCTGTTTGGTTCCCCCAAACATAAATCAAGCTCAGGTCTCTCTTATGTGAAAACAAACACAAACCCACCCAACAAACTTTCCTGATCACGTACGCCTTTAGCTACCCATCTCTCTCTCTCTATCCCTTTGTGGCAAAACGTCTAGAAACAGCAACGGATATGCTGTCTCAACTCCCTCACCTCCCAGTCACTCCTCAATCTAATGTCATTGGGATTCACTCTTCTGAGACTACTGTTACGTCCCACCAACGGTGCACTATTTGTAGCCCCCCGAACATGCTGGGCTGCACACGCTTACACAGGCGGTGTCGCTGCCCGAAATGTACCCCCCACAGGCACACTCCATTCCCCGATCCCCTTGTCTCTCTCTGCCAGGAAAATCCCTGTTTCCACTGCACAGCCTTCCCCAATGCCCCCAGCTGGGCTCGTCCTCTTCCTGCAGTGTTTCCACTGTACTTTGCTCAGCCCCCACGAAGTGGCTCAGTGCCCGCAGAGGCCTTGGAAGCAGAGCCAGGGGCCATAAACAACAGGAAATGGGGTGGGGTGATGGTAGCCGTGATGTCTGTGTGTGTGTTGGTGGTAATTCTGCAGGTGGCCTGGGCAGGGCCTCTTGGTACACCTGGAAGAGAACCAGGGACTTCTGTCCAGAGACCAGTGTGCCAGTTTGGGGGCCTGGCCAGGGCAGAGGTGGCCTCCGACGTGTGGAATGACTGGTCAGACTGGCGGGGGTGTGGGACGCCTGACCTGCTTGCCCTGGCCTGGGGGGTAGCAGGGGAGGGTGGGGCAGGCTCAGGCGGACGGGCCCCAGCCTGCCAGCCCAGGACTCCAGCATGCGAGGCAGCTTTAGGATCAGGTTGCAATAGGGTGTGTGAGTGCGTGAGAAGGAACCCGGGAAGGAGAGGGAAGTCGCACTGGAACCTGTCCCTCCTTTCTCCTGAGATCCTAGAGCTCAGTAGTGGGGAGACTTGTGACTCTAGGAGGGCACGTGATGAGGGCGGGTCTGACCCCTCTGCCTCTCATAGCAAGGCTCTGACCCCAAGGCCCACAGGCTGCCCTGTCCACAGACTGCCCAGCTAGGAAGGGCAACCCAGGACCCTCTGAAGGTATCTTTCAGCTCATTTAATGCCCAGTGGTGTGACTGAGGTGCAGTATAGATGGTGAATGTCCCCAACAACCTCAACCACTACCGAAGGCCCAGCACTTTAGCCTGTATCCAGGGACCAGCAGGAGAGGTGACTGGGTCTTATCAGGGTGTGGGGAGTTCTTTTTTTTTTTTTTTTTCCTAGGCAAAGAACTTTATTAACTTGTTTCCAACTTTATTCCCAGGCTTCTTCAGCTTAATTAGCTGCAAAGAATGAATTGTGTATAAGCAAAACCTGAAAAGAGCTGCAGTGTCCAAGGGGCTTGGGCTTAAAAATATTAGAGATCTAGATTTTATCAGATCCATGAACAAAATTTTAAAAAGCAGTCATAATATAAAATAGCAGCTCCCAGTAACTTCTTCAAGTTTTATCTTCTTCAGAAGTTGACTCAATTCAGTTTGCTTCATTCTTGGAAGCTTCATCAAAATTCTCCACAAGATCTGGAACTTCATCATCATTCTCTCTGGTAGCAAGTGGTG
The DNA here is from genome assembly GCF_004348235.1 of Phoca vitulina. Lineage (NCBI taxonomy): Eukaryota > Metazoa > Chordata > Mammalia > Carnivora > Phocidae > Phoca > Phoca vitulina. Next base: position 67,294,880 of record NW_022589705.1, read on the forward strand.
CTTTTCCATCCATAGATTGTGTGGGCAGAGCTTCAGCCAGTCTTCTTCAACTAGTCAGACTGTCTGCACCAAGTTGGTTTAAGATCCTGGGTAGCATTTCTGTCAGCTGCTTTGTCTCAGCCTGGCCTGTGATGGTGAAAGTTCGCTGCCAGCGACGCCTGAACTTTGGGGTTGTTAAAGTGGATCACTGTTCCTTGATTTGTGAACATATTCACTTCTTCAATACCAGAGATACTGTTTACCCCTAACTTCTTTAAGGAGAACTGAAGTTTTTTATCATCTGCTGTAGCCGTTCTATGAACCACCTTCTTCTTTCGGCGAGCAGTTCCTTTCCCACCAATGCGCACTTGTGCTTGCAGTTTGGCGAGTTTCTCCTGGTTCATGATAGTTTCTTTCATCTTGTTGGAGCGGAAATGGGACCGCGCAGGGGAATAGGGTTGGCCCTCAGGGGGTCTCGGGCAGACCAGCTGAGATTAGGTGCACACATGCGGGGACGTAAGATGGCAGCTAGGGTGTGGGAAGTTCTTATATGTGAGCACCAGCAGACCCAGAGTAGGGTCTTCCTCCGAGTTCCCACCAACCCAACTGAAAAAGTGCCTCCAGATGGTGGTTTGCTGGAGTAGGGTAACACACACCTTCAGCTGTCCATCTGGGCCTCTTTAGCCTTCTAGTTACTCACCCCAATAATAAGTGTGAGCAGCTCAAGCACCCAGGGGACAAAGGGAAGGCAGAGCCCAGGAATGCGTCCTGAGGACCAGGGGCCATAACACATCAGTCTGTTAGATTCAGCCATAGGCCTTGGCCCCCCCAAAAGCGAGACTGTCATCCAGCAGAGTGAAAGCAAAACCCCACAGATCCACCATCCTCGAACCTGTTCTGGGAAGTGGTGAGCTGGACAAAGCAGAGGGACATGGGCTTTCTAGAATTTACCTGGTTTTGCTGGGGATCTTGCTGCAGCTAGATGTATACCATAAATAGTATACATCCATGCTTATGGTATACATCCGTGCAGGAAAGATGAGCACTTCCCAAATGCCTTGTCAAACTGACGTCTGCTTGCGTATTTCCCTTGCTGACCACCTGAATGGGTCCCCCGAGAGTGCAGCAGAGCAGGAGGAGAAAGGATGGTAAATCTATAGGGCAGGTGGACATTTGCCCAGGGAAAAGCGGCACAGAGGTAGAGAAGACAAACAGCGGGTAGCAACCAGCAAGTCCTTTTCCAAGCATCGGCACGAAGCTCTGGCCTCCATACCCTGCGTGGGACAAGACAGAGTGGAGAAAGCAGCCCCATCCAACAGCTACTTGCCTCCTCAGTGCCAGCCCCTGTGCTGAGTGCTGGCGGGGAACCTAAAGGAAAATTAACCCCGGTCCTTCCCTTCAGGAGGAAATAGCAGACACAGGTAAATAACTGATCATCAAATCCATCTGCCCATCGTGCGTTCTGTAATAGGTAGGGGTACAAAGGTCTTAGACCAATTTAGGGGTCCAGGAGAATCTTCGTGAAGGAGATGACAACAAAACTGAGCTGAGCCTTGAAAGACAAGTAAACGACCTGGGGGAGAATGTCGGGAAGGGTGTTCTGGGAGAAGGGTAGTGGAGGCAAAGGCAAAGAGAGGAGAATATATTCCCTTCAAGACAAGGTGAGGTATTGCTGAGGCCAGACAGTGAAGCAGCGCCCACCAGGGGCAGACGAGCTCAGCCTGGTCCCCCCTCCCAGTGAATCTGCCCTCTCGTCCCATCCAGGATATGGAGCCGTGTGTGAGGAAGGAAGGAGTGGGCAAGGGCATTCCAACTGGTGTAAATAAAGCAGTTGAGGTGCAAACTCTGCATGGAGGGAAGAGGCCAGGACAGGGTGTGCATCAGCAACACCAGGGCTGGCCTGGTGCCCTGACGCTGTGTCAGGACCGATTTCAAGCCGGATCATCACTGGTCACTTCGGGCACTCAGTTCATGCTCTTTTCTGTTGGAACCCTGCAGTGGGTATCTGCATTCCTTCCACCTTCTTCTGTAAGCCCATCCTACCTGTCATTCCGTGCGGTCCTACTGAGCTGACCCCCACCACTGCAATTGCGCATGTCCCAGGCTGGCCAATCAGGGTACTTCACCCCTCAACCACAGTAATTGGCTCAACAATGGGCACCTGATCCAAGTGGGATGAATCAAATTCTTCTCTGAGGTCTAATATGTGGACACTGGGGGATAAGGGAGTCTCTCTTTTTCTCTGAGATAGTGAGTTGTTATGACCACGTAAGCCAAGAAGAGGGCTTGTACAGGGGAGCAGGGGTGGCTCAGTCAGTTAAGCGTCTGCCTTCGGCTCAGGTCATGATCCTGGGGTCCTGGGATCGAGTCCTGCGGCAGGCTCCTTGCTCAGTGGGGAGCCTGCTTTTCCCTCTCCCTCTGCCCCTCCCCCTATTCATGTGACCACTCTCTCTCTTTCTCTCTCTATCTTTCGGGTGCATGCGCACACACACACTCTCTCAAATAAATAAATCTTCAAAATGCTTTAAAAAAAAAGAACAGGGCTTGTACAAACTGCAGCCCATAGACCAGCTGCCTATTTCTATAAATAAAGTTTTATTAAAACACAGCCATGCTCATTCATTTACCTAATGTCTATGGCTGCTTTCATGCTTTGACAGCAGAGTCAAGCGGTTGCAGCAATAGTTTGTGGCCCGCAAAATCAAAATATCTACTAACTGGACCTTTAAGAAAAAATTGGCTGACCCCAGGCCTCGAGCTGCTGGAGCCATCTTCATGGCTACATAGAGAAAACAGTCTACGGAACAGGCAAACCGAGAGGAACACAGAGCCAAAACACTGGGGAAGAGAGACTGCTTGGGTCCTATAATCAGGTGGGCCTGAAGATAGTTCAGCCCCTGAACTTAAGTTACATAAACCAATACATTTTCTTTGTGTTTGAATTAGTTTGATACGGGTTTCTACCAATAGCAGCTGCTAACTAGAGGATACATTTTAAGCTGTTTAGTCTGGTTTATGAAGGCCATGTGATCTGACTCCTGTCCAGCTCCCTCAGACACCATCTCCTCTCTTCTCCCTTTCCCTAAGCGCTAGCCATTTCCAACTATTTAGAGTTTCTACAACCTGCCAGACTCTTTAATGCCTCCATGATTTTATACTCTATTCCCTTTGCCTGGAATTCTCTTCCCTTTCTCATTCACAGGCTCAGTTTCTGCTCATTCTTCAACTGGACTCCAGCATCTCTACCTTCTAAAAGGGAGAGTCCTCCCTGAGCCACACGGGGCTGATGGAGGCCCCTCTGGTCTCTACGGTTCTCTGTGTACTCTGTCCTCATGGCACTCACTGCACGCTAGCGTCATCGCCTGGTTCCCCACCAGGCTGTGGGGCACCCTGAGCACACGGCCGAGCACACTGCAGGTGTTCAGCAAATGCCTGCTGGCTAGAAGTGGGAGGAGCAGCTCAGGTGGCAGACTCCACAGTGTAGATCCTGCTGGGCCAGTCCAGGCCAAATTTCTGCTCTGCTGTGGAGGTCTGGGGGCTGCCTTCTTGGGGCTCCTCATGGACACTTGGATCTCCCTGCTTCCAGCGAGGTCTCTGTTGTTTCACAGCAAACCCCTCCCGAGTCTGAAATTCTACCAGCTACTGCCTCTCGGCCTGCCTAGGGACCGCGGCCACAGACAGCCTGGAGCCACATGCATGACATGTATGACAGGCAGGGAGGCCTACGCTGAAGGAGGAGAGGAAAGGCTGAGCCAGGGGCCCTCAAGGGGGCAGTGCCCGGGCTCCTGCTGACAGGGCTCCCACTGACTGTGCTGACAGCCTGGGCCTAGTGTGGACGAAGGAGGCACGGGCAGACAGGGGGAACTGTGAGCTGAGAAGCTGCTGAGAGGCAAGCACCCCTCCCCCTGTGAGAGCATGGATGATGGCCAGACTGTCCGCAGGGGCCATCTAACCCAGAGTTCAAGTCCCATGTGTCCTTGGTGCCCACCATCCATCTCGCCAACATGTGCTAAGCCCTAGCTGATCCCAGCCCCTGCACTCGTCACTGGGAACATGACAATCCACAGCTCAGAGTCCCTACCTTTGCAGATGATGGGTAAAGCAGCCAAGTACAGAGGCAGCGTGAAATATCTGATAAAGGCCACCATAGTCACTACAGTAATGACAGCAGTTCACAGTTAGAGCCCTTATTATGTTCTAGACACTGCTCTGAGTGCTCTGTGCACAGGACCTGATTTCATCCTCACAACAACCTCATGGATTGGCACTACTCGAGCCCGTATTTTCACTGATCACACTGCCTTTGGGAACACACGAAAGCCACTTGCCCTTTGAGTAGCACATTGTCGGGGATGGAGAGAGGACAGAACTGGACTGCAGGGGGTCGAGGAAGGAGAGAAGTATGAAAGTGTTCAGGAGAGCTCAGACAATTTCTACAGAAACTTGGTGGCGAAGGAGAGGATGGAATCCAGTGGTGGCTGCAGGCTCAAAGCCGGGAGCAGGCAATGAGCGTGTTTCTATTTGGGCTGGAAGGAGACAAGCAGAAAGGGGGGCAAGAGAGGGGCAGGGGGACAGGGGAACGAGGCCCAAGGAGGGAACGGGACAGGATCCAGAGTAGGAGGGGAGGGACACAGAGGCAGGATACCTTCTCCCAGGGAACAGGGGTGGGATGTGAAGATGGCTACTTTGACAGGTGTGGCTGGTGGGAGGGGAACCTGAGCAAATGCTCAGCAGACAGAATCTCTTCTCTGGGAAATACCTGGGCCTGGGGATCTGGGGGACTGTGGGTGTGAAGGTGGAGACTTCAGTAACTTATGAATGGTCTGGAATAGTCACCGTGATAGGTCCAAAGGAAACCTGCATAGGCCAAAGAGGGACAAGGAGTGCTGAGCAGTGCTGAGCACTCAGCAGAGGTGGGAGACCATGGGAGACCAGTGGGGCCAATGCGTGTGTTGTGTTGTGTTCTCCATTAGCAGCTCAGCGGCCCAGAGGCAGAGGGCAGAGAAGTGGCTGCATGAACTCAATCATGGGCATTGCTGTATCAGGTTCGTTGGCAGAATAGGAAAGTAATGGAACTCAGAGAAATGATGAGAGCACCAATGATGCCTAGGACCATGGAGCTGGGGGTGGTTTTGGCTTTGATGGTGAAGGAAGGCCAGGCCAGGCCAATGTAGCTGACCAAGAAAAACCCAAGAGTCCCCCTGTTTTCCGTTCTAGTGCCACTGACCTAGGATCAGCACATTGTACAAAGGGGATCACCGATTTTACAAACTTCTATCTTGCCAACTGGACGGTATCCCTTGGAGTCATTCTTTTTTTTTTTTTTTTTTTTTTTGAGATTTTTATTTATTTATTTGACAGAGAGAGACACAGCAAGAGAGGGAACACAAGCAGGGGGAGTGGGAGAGGGAGAAGCAGGCTTCCCGCCGAGCAGGGAGCCCAATTCAGGGCTTGATCCCAGGACCCTGGGATCATGACCTGAGCCGAAGGCAGACGCTTAACGACTGACCCACCCAGGCGCCCCTCCTTGGAGTCATTTTCGACTCATCTCTTTTTCTTGGCTGCCTCTCACCCAGTATATCAGCAAATCCTGTTAATCTCTGAATGTCCTGGAAATCTATCCACTTATCTCTCTCTCCACTGCTTCCATCAAGGGCTAAATCATCACTTCTTGACTACGCAGTGCTCAGCAACCAGCTTCCACTCCTGCCCCTCAGTCCATTCTCTAGAAAGGCTAGAAGGATACTCCTCAATTAGCAACCATATCATGCCATTCCTCTGCTTAAGACCTTCCCAGTGCCCTCTGGATAAAACCAAACCACAGGTAACAAGGCCAAATCCTCACCTACATCTCATGCCATTTTAGGTCTTCTCCTTACTCACCCTCCTATACTGTATTGGCCTTCTGTCTGAGCTCTTGAATACAATATACTTTTTTCTGTGTCTGGAATTTTCCAAAACACTCTGGATCTTCCCAAAGCTGGCTCTTCGTTTTCATTCAGATCTGTTCATATGCCACCTCCTCAGAGAGGTCTTCTCTGACTCCTTTGTCTTAAGGGGGTTCCTCCTCCTGCCACTATCATTCAGCTTGCTTTTCTTCTTTTATTTAGCACTTATAAAATTATCTTGTTATTTGCTTATTCTCTCGTGTGTACCAGTTTATTATAATATGGAGAGTGCAAGCTCTATGGGACTAGGGATCTGCCTATTTTGCTCACTACCATATCTCCCAGCACCTAGAAGTGTGCCTGGCATAGTAGGTGCTGAATAAACATGTGCTAAGTGAGGTCAGAGGTCTGCCTTCCACCAAATCGACAAAGCCACCTGCATCTGCTCCACCACCTCCTCTGTCCTTCGTGATAAAGCTGAGGAAGTGTCCATTCTTCTATCAAAGATCAATCTCCCCACATGGGCAATGTCTTCCTATCTCAGTCACAGTAAAGGGTGAAGTCCTTGCAATGCAACAGATAATCTCCCAGAGCACCTCGAGTGTGGCCCTGCTGACACTCTGATCTGGGCCAAGGAAGGGGATTTTGGACTTCTGGCTTCCAGAACTGTGAGAAAATCAGTTGTTATAGCAGCTACAGGAAACTCACACAGGTACGTTGTTTTCTGAGCTCCATAGAGAAATGAAATTCTCACAAGAAGGCTACAGCCATATGCAGCCATTTTCCCCCTCTGCGTAGGAATGAGACAGGACAGTGGGTGAGCAGAGGCTGTCTTGTCAGATAAGACCTTCTGCCCTCTGAGGAGAAGGCTGGGGAAGGCAGCCCAGGGGAGGGGCGCAAGGGCAGTTGCTGCTGACCACCATCTCCCCTGCATTCCACCACTGCTTACAGGCCCAGGAAGGACTGGAAATAAAAGACTGGAAAATAGGACTGTTTTAAGAGGGTTCAAGTTCCAAACGCCCAGACACTTATGCCCAACGGGTGGCCATCGAATCTTTATCTCAAATTCAGACCTCTATCCTGTGCTCAGGACTTATTATCCAACTGCGTCTGGAGCATCTTGGCCAAGATCTCTCACTGGTACCATGATCTTCCCCTAAACTTATGCCTCTTCCCTTCTTTTCAGCAAAGAGCACCCAAGTCCCAGACTGAGGGGCAGCCCATCGGGCTGCTCACTGCCTCTGGGGCCTGAGTGCGGCCCCATTGCTTTTCTCTGCAGGGAAGCTGGAGGCTGTACCAGCTGTGCTGGCCACAGAAGCTTGAGCCTCTGCACCCACACACCTCTTCACCACCCCAGATGGGCAAGGCATCAGTGAGGACTGCTCTTGGAATTTCCTCTGCAGGTCCCTCTGGGCACCAGCTGGGCATGCTGCTCCTATAGCAAAGTACCCCAGCTCTCTTCTTTAGTACAAGGCCTCCAGCATTGCTCTCGACTTTGGAGACTTCGGGTGAGGCTGCACGGGCAGAATTTTCTCTCTCCCAACACCAGACCAATTGCCAAATGGGCAGGCTAGTGGTCGATGGGAAGCCTGCTTGTCGCCATCCTCCTGTCGAGATGCACAGGGAGGACAGTCCTACAAGGAGGATTCCAGCCATGTAAAACACAGATGCTGCTACTCCCACTCCTTGCACCATTCTTCGCCTCTACACAGATGTCCTGGCCCCTGCAAACCAAAGAGGTCCTCCATCTGAGCAACAAGCAGAGGGGTGCCCCGAGAGACGGACTGTCTTATCATCATGTCTTATACTTACCACCACATCCCTAATACTTAGAAAAGCAGCTAGCAGACTGTAGTTATCTATGAACAAATGAATGACCAGCCACAACAAATGCGCCCTGCACATGGGGCAGGGATCTGTCACAGCCACAAACGACTGAGCTGCAGCATTCAATTTCCTCTTTCCACCCGTCCATCCCGAGCTCCCCTACGTCCTGCTGCACTCAGCTCTGCATGGCAGGCCGTCCAGCCAACCACCAGGAAGGAGGACCAGAGACCTGCTGTAGTCGTTCTAGGCACCTTCCCAAGACATGGCATTGCTAATGCCTGTAGAATAAACGGTCCTGGAGACAAGCAGGCCCCAGCCCATCCTGCCCTTCCTTGGAAGATCTTTGGAAGCTTCCTATCATTGATATCATTGACTTAGGCTCAAATCCCTAATCTTACCTACTGGTACCTTATAAGGGCCTCTGTGACTTAATCTCTTATACCTGCCAGCCAAGACCCTCAGTTCTTTTCTTTTTTTTTTTTTTTTTTAAGATTTTTATTTATTTAGGGGCACCTGGGTGACTCAGTCGTTAAGCATCTGCCTTCGGCTCAGGTCACGATCCCAGGGTCCTGGGATCCAGCCCCGTGTCGGGCTCCCTACTGGGTGGGAAGCCTGCTTCTCCCTCTCCCACTCCCCCTGCTTGTGTTCCCTCTCTTGCTGTGTCTCTCTCTGTCAAATAAATAAATAAAATCTTAAAAAAAATAAAGATTTTTATTTATTCGTCAGCAAGAGAGAGAGCACAAAGAGGGGGAGTAGCAGGTAGAGAGAGAAGCAGGCTCCCCGCTGAGCAGGGAGCCCGATGCGGGGCTCGATCCCAGGACCTGGGATCATGACCTGAGCCGAAGGCAGATGCTTAACGACTGAGCCACCCAGGCGCCCTGCAAGACCCTTCGTTCTGATGCTCGACTGGCTCTCCTCCCCTTATGTCCTCTGCTGCCTTTCTGATCTCTGCTGGCCTTGACTGTGGCCACAGACCGGCCCCCACATTTGGTGAAATCTAGCACCGCCTTCCTTAGCAGGCTCCTGTCCCCTCGACTTCAGTCTCAGTCCAAAATAAAGTGCAGAAGAGAGACCCTAAAGCAGTTATCATCAGTCTCAACACCTGGAGCACATTCCTTACTCACCAAGTAAGGAACAGGACAGATGAACTTCCTTCTAAACTAGAAACTGGTGAACTCCAAGGCGGGCCTGCCTTGACCTCCCCTCCTCAGGTGATCTTAGTCTCTACCTTCCCTCACTTATTTACTCCTAAATCATAACCCAGACCGGGTCATTGCTAACAACTAAAGCCCTCTCTAATCCCAATCTCAAACTGGTTCTCCGGCCTCCACCTATCGAAGTATCTATAGCTCACCTACTCCTGGGGCTAAACTCCAATCCTTCAACCCATGAGATCTTCAAGCCACAGGTCCTATCATCTTTTTCCTGTCCTTCACCTCCTTCTGTTCGTACTGCAATTCTCACCCACCTGAAATTCCACATCAATCATAAAAATCACTTCCTTAATTCACCCTCAGCTTCTCTGCTCCTCTCTCATTCAGCTAAAACAGAACGGTGGTTAAATTCTACTTCCTACCTTCAGGGCATGTGCCTGAACAGATGAAGGACACGGGCCAGAGAAAGACGCACACTGGTTTGTCTCTATCTCAGCCATTCTTCCATTCTCCTAGATGACTAGTCACACTCTCTCCTCACATCCCCGACACCTCCTCCCTCATCCTTACTGACCACAGATGGCCTTCCTTGCCATGGCACAGACAGAGCGGAGACAAAACACGATTTCCAGAACAGTACAATGATCACCTATATAACTACCACCTGGATTCAGCTACCGTGCATTTCTTTCTCTCTACAGAAACACACCGTGAAAGGGTGACCCGCACTTGCCATCTCTGAGCTCTCTCCTCCCATTTCTCCTGAATCCACTCTAATGACCCCTAAATTCATCATTCAAGGTCCCCAATTACTTTCATGTTGCTAAATCCAAGGGTCAATTCTTACTGACCTATCGGTAGAGTGACCACACACCATTCTGATTTTCCTGGGACAATCTTGGATTACGTGTCTTATCCTGGAGTGACTACTAAATGTCCTAGTTTGGGTGCGCCTGGGTGGCTCAGTTGGTTAAGTGTCTGACTCTTGATTTCAGCTCAGGTCTTGATCTCAGGGTCGTGAGGTTGAGCCCCAAGTCGGGCTCCGCACTGGGCATGGAGCCTGCTTGGAATTCTCTCCCTCCCTCTCCCTCTGCTCCTCCCCCTATTCCTCTCTTAAAAAAAAAAAAAAAAAAAAAAAAGTGTCCTAGTTTGGACAACAACTTATAGGAGCACCCTAACTGCAAGCAATATATTCCATAGTTAATTGTTCCTCTTAAAATACTTTCTTAATTTGGTTTCCAGAATACCATATTTTCCTGGTTTTCCTACTATCCCACTGGGCATGCTTCTGTTTCTTTCTCCTTTGCTGCTTCTTCCTTGTCTCCTGCAGCATTAAATGTTAGTTTGCCCTGGGCTCAGTCCTTGCTTTTCTTCCGCACCTACCTTCACTTCTTTGGCAGTCTCTTCCGCTTCCATAGCCTGCACCTCTCCCCTGAATGCCAGGCTTGTATATTCCCCTGCCTCCTTGACACCTCCATTTGGATGTCTAAGAGCTCTCTCAAACTCTGCATCTTTAAACTCGAGTTCCTGATACGCCCCCTAAAACCTGCTCCTCTGGCAGTCCTTTCTCCAGCTTGGTAAAAGGCGCCTTCTTCATTCTTCTCGTGGCCCAGGCAAAACGCCTCCTCCCTCTCTCTCTCTCTCTCTCTCTCTCTCTCTCTCACAGCTACATTTGAGCTGCTGGCAAACCGGTCACCTCTACCTTCAGAATTTATCTCGATGCGACAATGTCTGACCACCTCCACTGCTTCCACCGTGGCCCACGCCACCACCGTGTCTCTGGAAGATGATTACAGTGGTCTCCTAGTTGGACTCTCTGCCTGCCCACAGTCTGTTCACATCAAGGTAGCCACAGCAATCCTGTAAAACCTATGCTACTCCTCTGCTCAAACTCCTCCATCCTTCTAATGACCTACAACGTCCCCACGTTTCTTAACTTTCTGACTTCATTTCTTCTGATTTCCCACTCAGCAACAGATGCCCCTCTCCTGTTCTGGGATCCCACCTCAGAGCTTCTGCACCAGCTGCTTTCTTCCCTCGGGGAGCAGCACGGCCCCTCCCTAACTTCCCTCAGGGTTTTACCTAAACCTACGTGTCACCTGCCCCAGGAGGGCTTTCCCAGTCCCTCTATCTAAAAGTGCACAGAAATCAGTTGCTTTTCTATAACACTAACAATGTAACTGTAGAAAGAGAAATTAAGGAATGGATTCCATTTACAATAGCACTCAAAATCATAAGATACCTAGGAATAAACCTAACCAAAGAGGTAAAGGATCTATACTCTAGAAGCTACAGAAATCGAGGAAGACACAAAAAGATGGAAAAACGTTCCATGTTCATGGATTGGAAGAATAAAGATTGTTAAAATGTCTATGCTGCCCAGAGCAATCTACACTTTCAATGCCATCCCTATTAAAATGCCATTGGCATTTTTCTTTTTTTTTTTAAGATTTATTTATTTGACAAAGAAAGACAGTGAGAGAGGGAACACAAGCAGCAGGGAGCTGGAGAGGGAGAAGCAGGCTTCTCGCTGAGCAGGGAGCCCGATGCGAGGCTCGATCTCAGGACCCTGGGATCATGACCTGACTGAAGGCAGACGCTTAACGACTGAGCCACCCAGGCACCCCACCATTGGCATTTTTCAAAGAGCTGGAACAAACAATCCTAAAATTTGTATGGAATCAGAAAAGACCCCAAATCACCAAGGGAATGTTGAAAAAGAAAAACAAATCTGGGGGCATCACGTTGCCTGACTTCATGCTATATTACAAAGCTGTGATCACCAAGACAGCATGGTATTGGCACAAAAACAGACACATAGATCAATGGAACAGAATAGAGACTCCAGAAATGGATCCTCAACTCTATGGTCAACTAATCTTTGACAAATCAGGAAAAAATATCCAATGGAAAAAAGACAGTCTCTTCAACAAATGGTGCTGGGAAAATAGGACAGCTACCTACAGAAGAATGAAACTGGACCATTGTCTTACATCATACATGAAGATAAACTCAAAATGGATGAAAAGACCTCAATGTGAGACAGGAATCCATCAAAATCCTAGAGGAGAACACAGGCAGTAACCTCTTCGACATCAACCATAGCAACTTCTTTCAAGACACGTCTCCAAAGGCAAGGGAAACAAAAGCAAAAATGAACTTTTGGGACTTCATCAAGATAAAAAGCTTCTGCATAGCAAAGGAAATAGTCAACAAAACTAAGAGACAACCCATGGAATGGGAGAAGATATTTACAAATGACAGTACAGGTAAAGGGCTGTTATCCAAGATCTATAAAGAACTTCTCAAACTCAACACCCAAAAAACAAATAATCCAGTCAAAAAAATGGGCAGGAGACATGAACAGACACTTCTCCAAAGAAGACATACAAATGGCTAACAGATACATGAAAAAATGTTCAACATCACTAGCCATCAGGGAAATTCAAATCAAAACCACAATGAGATACCACCTTACACCAGTTAGAATGGCAAAAATTAACAAGGCAGGAAACAACAAATGTTGGCGAGGATGTGGAGAAAGGGGAACCCTCCTACACTGTTGGTGGGAATGCAAGCTGGTGCAGCCACTCTGGAAAATAGTATGGAGGTTCCTCAAAAAGTTAAAAATAGAGCTACCCTATGACCCAGCAATTGCACTACTGGGTATTTACCCCAAAGATACAGATGTAAAGAAAAGAAGGGGCACATGCATCCCAATGTTCATAGCAGCAATGTCCATAATAGCCAAACTGTGGAAGGAGCCGAGACGCCCTTCAACAGATGAATGCATAAAGAAGATGCAGTACATTTAGACATTAGAATATTACTCAGCCATCAGAAAGGATGAATACCCACCATTTGCATCGACATGAATGGAACTGAAGGGGATTATGCTAAGTGAAATAAGTCAAGCAGAGAAAGACAATTATCATATGGTTTCACTCATATGTGGAACATAAGGAATAGCAGGGAGAACCATAGGGTAAGGGAGAGAAAACTGAAGGGGGGAAATCAGAGAGGGAGATAAACCATGGACTCCAGGAAACAAACTGAGGGTTTTAGAGGGGAGGGGAGTGGGAGATGGAGTAGCTGGGTGATGGGTATTAAGGAGGGCGCGTGTGGTGATGAGCACTGGGTGTTATACGCAACTAATGAATCACTGAACACTACATCAAAAACTAATGATGTACTCTATGGTGGCTAACTGAACATAATAAAAAAATAAATAAAAATAAATAAAGTGGTAGCCCCTCCCTAACTTTCTAGTCCCCATTCCTGCTTTATTTCTCTCCTTGTCTCACATCCTATACATTTTACTTCTACGTCTTGGGTGTCTGGCCTGCTTCCACTAGAATATGAGCTCCATCCAGGAAGGCAGGGACGTTTGTCTCTTTATTTTGCTCACTGCTGTGTCTCTAGCACCCAGAGCAGCACTTGATGCCTAGCGGGCACTCCATAAATATTTGTTGAATGAATGAATGTAAAACGGGGCTAACACCTCCACCTCACGGATTACGTCGATGTTGAGATGAGATAAAGCATGAAAAGTTCCTGGCACACCATGTTGCTCAATAACTCTCAGATTCCTTCACCTCCCTCCCTCCCCTCCCAGTTTTGGTATCAGCCATGCCCGCCCTCTCCCTCTCCCTCGGGGAGTGCCGGGTCAGAGGTAGGGGTGATGGCAGGAGCTGCTTTACTAGCAACCGCCAACAGCCCTACCGGGACACCCTCGGCCCCGAGGCGCAGCCCAGCCCCCGGACGTTAATTTCTCTTGTTGGATGTGAGACACCTTGCTTCACCTCAGGAAGCTGAAGGCTCCAGAAAGACTGAGTGAGGCTTTCAGAAGTCCCGTGTGCGACCCGAGACTGCTGTACCCAGCACCCCAGCCTCTCGCACACACGTGGACGCCGCTCCGACAGCCCTCACCCCCGGGCTAATGTCTTAGTCTTGCAGGTTCCTGCAGTGATTTTGCCTCACTGCCTCCCCAGCCCCCCTCCAGAATTTTCCACCACAGTTCCTCTGGGCCCCTCCATGTTACAGTGCACAACCGGCCGGACTCTGCCCATCTCATTCCATGAAGGCCAGGTGTTCTGTCCCCCAGAGATACTGCTGTCCCCCCACACACAGCAGGGGGGGTTCCTGGGAACTAACCATCCTCGGCCAGCTAGTCGCCTGGCACAATCCACTCTGGCCATGGCTGCTCCCTTCTGGAGCGGCCAGAGTCCTGTCCCTGCCCCAACTCTGGGCACCTTTCTCTTCACTTCAGGAACAAAGGCTGTTTCCTACAGATGAACCCCTGGTCTGGGGTTACCTCTTTTATAATCCCTGCCCCTCTACTTGGGAGGACTAAGCCAGCTGGAGGAAACCCTCACAAGCACACCAACTGGTGTCACAGCAGAGTCTCGGCCCCCCACGTGGCCTGCTCTGCTGCTGGCGGTCTCTGGGTTGTCCATTCTCCACAGTGGCCTCATAAGCATCTTCCACTCATCCCAAATCTCTATCCTAGCACCCTGCCCTCATGTGTGCACAGGAACCCATCTCCTGCTTTCTAGGGAAAATTAAAGCCACCAGCAGGGAACCCCCTCACCCTTGTACTGCACTTACCAGCCCATCTATGTTTCTACCACTGTCCCCTCTTGAGATCAAAGGCCAGTCCCTCCCCTCACTGTCCTCAGGGACGTGGTGGTATCACCCACCCCGTCATTCCCTCCTGTGTTCCCACCACTCCTCACTGTGTACAAGACTTTCGACACCCTCTTCACCCTCGTGGCCACACCCTCCCCGGCTGCACGCACCTGTTCCCTCCCTCACAAGCACATTGCCTGGAAGAGTCCACACACATTGACCACAGGTCCTGCCTCACAATTCAGCCTAATGTGTGGCTCCCCCCAGGTCCTCCACCCCAGAGACACAGGTCTCATCAAGGACTTTGTCTCTAGTTCCAGCTGCTGAGGTCCTTTTCCTGCCTTGCCTCCCACAGGTTTCAAGCCTCTTATTTTTTTTTTTTTTTTAAGATTTTATTTATTTATTTGACAGAGAGACACAGCAAGAGAGGGAACACAAGCAGGGGGAATGGGAGAGGGAGAAGCAGGCTCCCCACCGAGCAGGGAGCCCGATGCGGGGCTCGATCCCAGGACACTGGGATCATCACCTTCAGTACCCCATGAGAGCACGGCTGTCTGGCTAGAAAGGACTGAGGGCACATGATCACCAGCTTCAAATCTCTGACTAGCTGATAGAGGGAATTGGATTTGTTCTGTAGCTCTGGCAGGCACAACCAGGCCTACAGGCAGAAGTTACAGATTTTTCCTTTTCTTAGTTAAAACTCTCTAGTTACTGAGTATCTTGAAACGGATGGGCTCTTTCTGCAGGCTAAGAGCCTCTGGCTATTGGGAATGGGGGATGGACCAGGTAATCTTCGTGTTTCAGAGACTCGGGAGTTCTAGAGCCCCTTAAGCCCAGGGAAAGGGCAGGAATTATCTCCTCCCTGGGCCCCCCTAGGCCCCCCTGAGCTGAAGTTGGTGGCAGGTCCAGCCTCTAATCCCTCCTCTGGCTGAGGCTGCAAATTCAGTCACTCAGTGCCACTGTCTGGGGACTTTCTTGGTAGGGCTGTCTACAGTTTTGATAACTTGCTTTCTCTCTTTAAAAGGAAAAACGTTAGAAAGCAGGGAGGCTGTGGGAGACTATTTCCATCTCGGGTGTCTATTCCAAAGCTCTGGTGTTTTGCCAGGATTTAAGCACGGTATACACAACACTGTTAAAAATAACCCCTTGATTGAACAGAAGGCGTGGGAGAGAGGGGACAGCCAGGCAATTTGACTGGAGGGCTGGATGGTGGATGTGGAGATGAAACTTGTACCCAGAGACCCTGGGAAGGGTTTTATTCCAGAAGAGTTATGTAGACTCAAAGAGCCTAAGGACCACAGAAATACTCTCCCTAAGTGCTCCTTTCCAGAGAATTGCCCAGCGAGTGCCCTGCTTTGGGTACGCCTAGGACATAAACAAGCTGCCAGTTTTGAAAGGCTCTCCCAGGATCAAGTCTGCCATTTTTCAGTCCCGATCGCCACCCTATCAGACAAAGGTCAGGGAATAACAACAAGGAGTAGGAGCCAAGAAAGGCTGACAATGTCAAAAGCCACAGAGAGGTCAAAGCCACCGAGGCCAGAGAGAGGTCTACTAGATTTAGCTATTGGGAGGTCCTTGCGATTGTATGTGAAACCCTCCAGACTTTTCCTTCTATAGCCAGACACTTAACATAAGCAGGATTATCTTATATGTACTGTTCTGTAACTTGCTTTTGAAAAATTTAACAATAAATTGTGGGGTCATGACAGTAAATATAATCTGACATCATTTTTTATGACTACATAATATTTCATCATACATACTATATTTACTTAATCATTCTCAACTAAGAGACATTTATATTGTTTCCAATTTTTTGCTATTATAAACATGCTGCAACAAGCATCGTATTACAATAACTTGCAGGCACAGACTGATTATGTCCTTATGTTAAATATTTAGAAGTGGAATTGTTGGATCAAATGGAACCCACATTTTATGTTTTATTACACATTGCCTACATTGCCCTCGATAATTCTGGAGAGAACAAAATGCTGTTCTCATGACTTCCTCCAGTCTCTTGGGCCATTCTTCCCCCTATTCATCCCTTATGTGTTTGTATTCCCCAGAGTTATGTCCTTCTGTTTTCTTCTTCTTCCTCCCCAAATTACAAACTCAAATGCCTATAAGAGCCAAGAAGGTGCTGTAAATATATGAATTGGGCTAGATGTGAGACAATAAGAAATGACAGGATTTTGGTGGGCTGGAGTATACACACTGCCTAAAGGCATTCACATTACCTGAAAACACTGTACCAGCCACACAAAGTGTGTCTGCAGGTGTATTTAGCTGGTAAGCAGTCAGTTCGGGACCCAGTCTACACATTCATCTTACACTACCTCATCCACTGCCAAAACTCCATCTATATGCTAATAGCTCCCACTGCGTCATCTCTGGCCCTGACCTCTCCTCCTGGACTCCATGCTCACACACGCAAATGACTGCACTACATCTCCCAAGTATCCTCAAGGCATCTCAAAGTCATCACGTCCACAACCAAGTTCATGATCTTCGCCCTTTCCTCTCCTCCTGACAAAGGCCAGAAATCTAAAACCAGAAACAATTGCCCTTCTTCTGGGTCCTATCTCAATGAATGGCACCCTCGTTTTTCTTATTTTTGAAGCCAGAAACTTGGGAGTCATTCTAGATTCTTCTCTCCACTTAGCCTTCCAAATTCTCAAATCAATTCAATAGGCGTACTAAGCACTTACTTGAGTACCTTTATCAAGCCAGGTACTCTTAGGTGCTAGGGTTGGCCCCAAAGAGCAATGATCTGAAGTCCCTGTCCTGGAGGGGGAGACAGATAACAATGTCATGATCAGCTGCAGTGGTGGTGGTGGTATGAGAAACGCCATACAAGATATTCTGGGATGAGAGAAGGGATATTTTGATTCTGTTTCCTAAGTGTTCCTCAAACAGTCCCTGTTCTCTATCCTTATAGGATTGCCAATTAGCAGCTACTGCAACAGTGTCCTAACTGATCTCCATGTTTCCAAGTTTCCTCTTCCCATTCATCTTCCATACAGGATCAGAGCGATCTTTCCAAATAGCAAATCTGGCCATGTCATTCTCTTGTCTCTTGTCTAAAACATGTCAATAATTCCCCATGTTCTTTGGGATAGAATAAAAATCCTTGCAGAATGACTTGTAAGGTCTCCCAGGATCTGGCCCCTGGTCCAGCATTCTAGGATATAACACTACACCCCAACCATATCAAACCATTCGCAATTCTCTGAATATCCTTCTGTGCCTCATGCTCTTAGTTTATGCATTCCCTCTGTCTAGAACACCTGCCCTATCGTTTCTCAATTGCCTAATTCCTATGCAATCTTTAAGACTTGGATAAAATACCACTTCTTTCAAAAAACCCTTCCCTGACCACTTCACTCAAAAAAGATGGCTTCTCCAGGTGTTTCCTGTTAGACAGCCTCCCAGTCCTGCAAGCTTATCATACAGGAGGGAAAGGAACTTCTAAGACATTTTGCCCAGGCTGCTGAAGGGGACCATGACATGTCCTTACCTAGAGGTCTTTGAGAACAGACAGCGTTAAGAAAATACAGGAGTGTGGGGCAGATAATGAGTGATTCTGAGGAGGTCAGGAGACCAGAAAAAGGCACAGCTCTTTGGCCCTGGTTGGGCATGGCCTTGAGGGGCCCATGAATATATATATTTTTAAGTATTTTATTTATTTGACAGAGAGAGACACAGCGAGAGAGGGAACACAAGCAGGGGGGAGCTGGAGAGGGAGAAGCAGGCTTCCCGCTGAGCAGGGAGCCTGATGCAGGGCTCGATCCCAGGACCCTGGGATCATGACCTGAGCCCAAGGCAGATGCCCAACGACTGAGCCACCCAGGGGCCCCGAGGGGCCCATGAATATTTTAGATCTGCAGACCACATATTTTGAGGAGCCACTAACATGACCTACCCTACCCACTGACACTTAAAGCACCCACTCCTGCCAAATACAAAACAACAAACAAACAAACAACAAAAAAAGTTTTCAACCAAATGACAGTAAGATAACACCAGTGGACCCATGAGAGGATCATCTCTGACTTTTAAGTGCTAGAAGCAAAGTATTAGAACGAAGGCTGAGAAGTACTGGAAATAATAATGGTAGAGGAGGAGTGGACCCAGAAATCCAAGACTCCTCTGACCCCCTCAATTTAATTAGGTGTCTCCTTTCTGTATATTCACGGCATCCTATGCTTTCATCTACCATAGCACCCACACTCTATCTTATAATCATTTTGTGTTCATGCCTGACTTCCCCTCTAGACTGGGTTGGGAATTATGTGTTACTCTGCATTCTTAGTACCCAGCACGGTGCCCAGCACATGGAAATGCTTATAAGATACATAACGTGGGAAGGAGTCAGAGGGAATTTAGGCAAACAGATTTCAAGTGGAGAAGTCTGGTGATAAAAAGGGAGATAGACAATGAATCAGTGTGATACCAAGAAAAAATGTCTTTTATTATGTCAGAGACACAAGGACATTGTCAAGGCACTGCATAAAGGCCTCATTTTAAGAATATTGTTCATAGCAGGGATGCCTGGGTGGCTCAGTCGGTTAAGCGGCTGCCTTCAGCCTGGGTCATGATCCCAGGGTCCTGGGATCGAGTCCCACATCGGGCTCCTTGCTCAGCAGGGAACCTGCTTCTCCCTCTCTCCCCCTCTGCTTGTGCTCTCTCTGTCAAATAAATAAAATCTTTAAAAAAAAAAAAAAAAGAATATTCTTCATAGCAATGTTGTTTAAAATAGAAAGAAATTAGAAAAAAAGAAAAACAGGGGCACCTGGCTGGCTCAATCCATGGAGCACGCGACTCTTGACCTCTTGACCCACGTTGGGTGTTGAGATTACTTAAAAATAAAATCTTGGGGCGCCTGGATGGCTCAGTCAATCAAGCGTCTGCTTTCGGCTCAGGTCATGATCCCAGGGTCCTGGGATTGAGTCCTACATCGGGCTCCCTGCTCAGCAGGGAGCCTGCTTCTCCCTCTGCCCCTCACCCTGCTCGTGTTCTCTCTCACTCTCTCTGTCTCTCTCTCAAATAAAAAAAATCTTTAAAAATAAAATAAAATCTTTAAAAAAAAAGGACATCGGCTCTCCACATTTCTACTGGATGTTCCACTGGAAGTTCAAGGTCAGCATTTCCCCAAATGAACTTAATAGCTGCCCCCAAACTTGCATTCTCTAGGTTAGGAAGTGGTGCCAGCGTCTCTCCAGCTGCCTGGAACAGAAGCGGGGGCTGTTTTCACTCCTTCCTCCACCAGCAGTCCCCATTGCTCCTCCCTTAACATCCTGCCAACCCACCCCTGTCCCATCACTGCCTCCAGAGTGTCGCCCTCCTCATTCTCACCTCCTCTGACCACTCCCCCCACCCCCATTTCCGGTAATGACCTTTTATTTATTTATTTATTTATTTAAGATTTTATTTATCTATCTGACAGACAGATACAGCGAGAGAGGGAACACAAGCAGGGGGAGTTGGGAGAGGGAGAAGCAGGCTTCCCCCCAAGCAGGGAGCCCGATGCGGGATTTGATCCCAGGACCCAGGGATCATGACCTCAGTCGAAGGCAGACACTTAACGATTGAGAGCCACCCAGGCACCCCACCTTTCTTTTTTTTAAAGATTTATTTATTTCAGAGAGAGAGAGAGAGAGAGAGAGAGCGCGCGTGCGCAAGCGAGAGTGGAGGGAGGGGCAGAGAGAGAGAATCCTCAAGCTGACTTCCTACTGAGTGCAGAGCCCAACTACTCGACTACTCGGGGCTCGATCCCAGGACCCTGAGATCATGACCTGAGCCAAAACCAAGAGTCGGACACTTAACTGACTGAGCCACCCAGGTGCCCCAGGTAATGAATGACCTTTCTAAAGCACAAATCCAATGCCACCCTTCCCTCCCTGCCTTGAAACCTTCACTGACCTCATCATAAACACCTTGGCATGGTGGCATTCAGGGCCTGTTCCCACCCCAGAGCCTCTACTCCAGGCAGCCCAAATGACTTGCCAGGGAGCCTCCCTCCCTCAGGGGGCATGCCCTTGCCAGACTCTTTGCCTGGCCAGCTGCTAATGCCCTCCAACAGTCAGCACGGGTGGCACCTCCTCTAGGAAGCCCTTCCTGCCTGCCCACCCTAATCTGCTTGGCTTGCTCATTCCTTGCAGTCACCCCATTGTCCTGCTTGTCACCCACTCACCATAAGCTCCTGGGAGGCAGTGACTCTTATCGCTGTCCTCCAAAGCTCTGCACAAGACTTGGCAGAGAGGGGGTGCTCAGGGGCTGGGAAAGGGGCAGGATCTACCCTGGCTCCCTGGGGGTCAGGAGTGGAGGAAGAAGCAGCCTCCATGGGCAGGGTCCAGAGGGAGCTCTGTGAGGGCTGGTCCAGTCCCCACAGAGGTGGAGGATACGGGAGGCTCTCTTGCATGCTGAGGGCACTCCCTGTCTCAGTGGGAGCCTCTGCGCGGGGATCTGGGGATGGAGACCACATGCTGTGCAGACATGCCCAATTCCAGGGGGCTGACGGTGGCTTAATTATGGAGCCCCACTCTCCCCAAGCCATTCTTCATTCTTTATGGTCTCTGAATTGCAGAAGCAGAAATTGCTCACCCTCGGTCTGAAGCTTTTCGTGACTTGTGCTGAAGAAATGTCATCAACAGCCTTTTGTTTAGGCCTGACTTGGGTGAACATGCCAAGAAGACTTGCTCAGAAGTCTTTTCAGATGTCATTTCTGTCTCCCTAAAGCCCTGCTCCATGAAAGCCATTCACAAGCCAGTTTTTCTGCGGCTCCAAAGCTGTCATCCCCTCGGTCCTGCCACAGCTCAGAGAGCTACTGTGTGGCACTCACTCTGCAACGGCCTGTGCTGGCGCCAGACCCTGGCCCGGTGTGGGGAGGCAGCGCTGAGGAGGCTCTCGGACAACCCGGCCTGAATGGCACCAGAGCCCTGAGGTACAACCTCAACTTACATTCCCCACATGGGGATCTGGCACCATGCCTGCCTTTTTCAAAACCATTCTTCCAGTGTCCAACATAGGCATGCGATAAAAATGCATTCACTGAGTAAATAAGCAAATATGCAATTCTCAATTATTTGAGCTGAAGGAGACCATCAAGCTCAGTTTTGAAGGGAGAATTATCTAGAAATTAATATATTCTCAGAATCATTTTAGACTCTTCCACTGTTGGTGCCGGAGGTGTGGCTGCTGGGAAGGAAGCCCAGAGCGCTGGGTCCAGCGACACGGTGGGTCTGGATGTCGCACAAGAAGGTCAGCAGGACTCCCCTGCTTCCATTTCCCTCTCCAAGCCAAAGCTAGCTGTGACAACTGTGCTGAGGACGGACAAGGACAAGGGGAATGGGAGCTCTCCCCAGTTCATTCCCAGTAAGTGGGGACACAGGGAGGACTGCAGGTGAAGATTAGACCAGGCGTAGTGGAGCACCCGGGAGGGAGCTACAACACGATGTGTGAAATGTCACAGACAGAGACGCACAAAGCTGTGGGAACCCCAAGACCGACTCTGCTGGGGATCCAGGAAAGAGCTTCGCAGAGGACGTGACACTTGAGTTGGAGCCTGAGAGGTGGAGAACGTGAGGGGGACACTCTGGATGGCAGCTGCGTGCGGCCAGCCCCCCAGGCTGAGAGCACGCCGCTGCTGAGGGAGAAGCTGCCACAAGCAGGTCTTGAGTAGAGATTACCGTGCGCCGAGCCAGGTGACATTCGGGCTGCTTGCTGAAGTGAATGTAGTGGTTCTACAGGCACAGAGTTTGCAGAAGAGCGTTCCAGGCTGGGGGGACAGCATGTGCGCAGCACGAAGGTGAAAAAGACTATGGCCTAGTAGGGCAAGGCCACCCCAGGGTTATGGCCCAGGAGGCTGCCTCAGTTCCCTGGTGCTCTGGCAGCTCTGAGAAGCCTTCTTACTAAATTACAAGTTATCGGTTGCATGCTGTGTGGCTGGAGTTGCCCAAAGCCACACTTCCCGATGCGGGGAGGCATTCCTATATCAACAAATGCCAATCACCTGGGTTTATATACACGGCCCGGACAAGTCCTGACGGCGCCTGGCCGAGGTACATTACTGGAAGGTCTCCCGGAGAGCCGAAGCATCCGGGGTGTGAGGACACCAGGTATGCCCCGACCAGGCGCCCGCTGCTGCGTCGGCCAGCATGAGGCCACAGGCCGCACGGACGTGGGATCCTCATGACTGCCTACGAGGCAGGGCTGTTCGCAAGCTGGGATTCAAACCCAGGTGTGCTTGACACCAAAACCAAGCTCTTTGCACTGGCACAGCCTGAGGCGGGGGATCCCCAAGTCACGTTCAGTCTCTGTTGAGATAGCATGCATGAGATGCTGTGAACCTGGCGTAGGCACTGACCGGGCCCGACCTCAAGCAATCACTGGCCCACTGGTGAAGTCAGGTGGCAGAGACGCCCCTCCCCATAGCCCCTAACCAACTTCACCCCAGCGCCAAGTCAGGACAGTCTGAATATGGTAGGACCACTGCTGTCCCAGGTACAAAGCTCTCTGCTTCCCGAAATCCAGGCCAACCTTCAGAAAAAAGCTGAAATACAGCCAGTAGCTCAGTGCAGTCATGGCCTGGGAAGAAAATGACCAACCTCCGGCCAGAGGGAGCGTGGGGGCTGCAGGGAGCCCGTGTTCTTGCCCTCCTCTTGCTGCCTACATCCAGCCCCCAGGCCCCAGCTGGAGAGGGCTCATGGCTGGACAAGGACCAGAGCTGCTACTCACAGGGGTGGGCCCTAGGGCTCCGGAGGCAGGGCTGAGAAAGGGCAGTCTGTCCTTTCTTCCTTCAGCAAGTGCTCCTCCATGGAGTCTCTGTGTGAGTCGCCGAACAGATGGAGGGAGCCAGGCTCACTCCTGAGCCTGCATCCTCAATGCAGCGGTGCCCATGCCACCAGCTCTCCTTGGCCAGACCACAGCCCCCAAACCCTTTGCTTCCTCCTGATAATCTGAGCAGCAAAGGAATGCATTTTCCTGAGGGTCCGAGACTTTGCTGGAGGCTGCTGGAGACAGGGCTGGGTCAAAGGACCAAGTGTCACGGATGAGCAGTCCTTCCCCCTGGTCTTGAGCCCCGGGGCATGGTTTGCTGCACTCTGCTCTGCATTCAACCTCAGGAAAACTAGGCCACCAGCAGGGCTGGCTTCACCAGAGGAAGCTGCTGGCCATATTTAAAAAAAAAGGTCACTGCTTCTGAGGAAGGATTCTTTCCATCACGGGAACCACGTGGGCTCCCAGGACCTAATCGAACCAGGGGTCATTCTCACTGCATCCTCCCTCGGGAGCAGGGGGAGAGTACAGCCAAGCCCATTGAGGGGGGAAGGACACGGATTTGAGGGGCACCTGTGCATGCATTAGCTTCCGAGCAGGAAGAGAAAGGCACAGGTATATAGGCAGCAGCTTAGAGAGGGTCCTAAGGGCAAACACACAGCTGGGCAAAGTCCTGCCCTTAATCCCCCTTGCAGGTCCTGGGGGTGTGCAGGAGGGTAGAGGGGGGGAGATAGGGAATCAGGTGGAGACAGCCCTTTACCTGGCCAGAACTGCACTGATCACAGCCACCCTTGGATGCATGGAAGCAAGGATAGTGCGGATAGCAAGCACAGAACCATCACTAGGCTCCATAGAGCTGGCTTCTGAGCCCAGGCCCCGGGCACCACTGCCTTGCCCCATATGGGGGTCTTGTTCCATTTGGGGATATGCTTCTTGGGCAAGCTCTGCAGCTGGCCTCTGGCCTTAGACCCTCTTTCCTGAGGGACTGAGCAACAGAGTACAGAGTGTCCTTTTGTTTTTTCCAGCCATCTGTTTTCAAACTTCTCGAGTGGTCCTGCTGCAGGAAACTTCCCCAGACTAAGCCCCTGGAACACAGGGAAGGAGGATGGGTCTGTCCCAACACAAGAGGCATGGAGATGCCACAGGGCCAGCTGTCAACAGACCTGCCTTTGTGATGCTGCCAGGAGTCAGGCTTGTGTTTTCCTCATCAGGGTCTCCCAAGAGCAGAGACCACATCATCTTGGACAATCTCGTCCACCCTCTGAGGTTCGTGTATGAATTACCTCTAAATTGTTCCTCCAGCCCAGACCTCTCTGCTGAGCGGTTCACTGAACTATCGGGGTGGGGCTGTGGCTTCCCTCTGGCTACTTCATTTGCCTAGGACTGGACTCCATGCGTGGCATTGGGCGGACGGTAGAAAGCTCTCATGACCGAAGGCAGGCATGGTGGGCTGGTGTCCTGCCTCCCCCTGGGAGAGGTCAGGCTTCAGCACTGCTTCTCCCTTCTCCCTCTGGCTAGTTCCCTGAGGCCAGTCACACAGCGTCCATCCCCATTCCTCGAAATGCAGACAGAGTCAGGAGGGCAGGACCCAGTCCTGAAAAGGCCAGCAGCCTCCGCTCTGCCCACCTTCTGCCTCGGCCCTGGGATATGTGTGGGTGGAGCTCGGTCGGGAGCCCTCCCTCTCACTGTGGAGCCAGAGAGACAGCCCCGCAGCGCTGTTCCTGGCCTGGAGCCTCTCGGCTTGGGAGAAGGGCCAGGATCACGTTTTGTGCTTTCACCAGCTTTTGCTCTTCACAAGCAGCTCAGCTCCCCACGTGGGGATCTTGTACCTCAACCAAGAAAAGCAAAGCTGCTAATCTGACAAGATCAATCCTCAAATACCACAGGAATGCAGCCGGCCTGCCTGCCTGCTCTCACCAGGGACTGCGCTTCTAAGCACCTCTAGGATTCTGGCTGCCCCGCACAGCCTGCAGCTTGGTCTGCGAGGGAGGAGGCTGCTCCACGCCCGTGCGTGCGACCTTGATACTGAAGCCCCATCCTCCCGGGCACGGCTCAGGGATCACCTGCACCAGGACTTCCCCACTCATCTCTCGCCAGCCCCTCCTGCCTAAGGGCCTCCTCTGGGCCTCCAGAGCCTTCTGTCCCCACGGCGTGCAGAGCACATATTCTGGATATGTGCTTGTGTCTGTGTGTGCTGCCTCCCTTCGTCTTGAGGTCAGTAGGTATAGACGAGGAAAGGGGGGGCCCGCCCTACTCACTTCCAAAGCCTGGGCTCTTACCGCTGCAGTCCCGTGCTTCGCAAGCCATCTGTGAATAAGGACCAGCTTGTTTTGCTTTTGAAACTTCAAGTCTGTCACAGAGTGATACTTTTATGAAGTATAAAAATGGGGGCACCTGGGTGGCTCAGTCGGTGAAGCGTCTGACCCTTGATTTCAGCTCAGGTCTTGATCTTAGGGGCATGAATTCAAGCCCCGCATTGGGCTCCACACTGGGTGTGGAACCTACTTAAAAAAATAAAAATAAAAATAAAAATAAAAATAAAAATAAGGGCGCCTGGATGCCTCAGTCGGTTAAGCGTCCGCCGTCGGCTCAGATCATGATCTCAAGTCCCAGGATCGAGCCCCGCATCAGGCTCTCTGCTCAGAGGGGAATCTGCTTCTCCCTCTCCCTCTGTGCTCTCTCCTTCTCGTTCTCTCTCAAATAAAAATCTCTTAAAAATAAATAAAACAGGGGCACCTAGGTGGCTCAGTCAGTTAAGAGTCTGCCTTCGGCTCAGGTCATAATCCCAGGATCCTGGGATTGAGTCCCACATTGGGCTCCCTGCACAGTGGACAGCCTGCTTCTCCCTCTCCCTCTACCTTCCTCTCTGCCTACTTGTGCTCTCTCTCTATCTCTCTGTCAAATAAATAAATAAAATCTTTAAAATAAATAAATAAATAAAATAAAAATGAATCACTAGAAAAATTAAAACTTATATAAAATGTAAGCTCCATTTTTTAATTATTAGATTCAACTGACATAAACTTACTCTAGTTGCTATAGATATTTCTAGAACTTTATTATCAATTTCTCAAAAATCTGGCTGCAGACCAGCTCACATCACTTTTGATTCCATAGCACATACCAGGTTTCCTACTGACTGATTCTCAAGGGTTCTGCCTGGCATTCACCTTGAGGAGAAGCTGGAGAGGGGACAAGACAAGGCTCCTCAGGTCCTGAACCCGGCAGGAGAAAGATACTGACATCATCCACGGCAGTTAGCAAACTGAGGCCTAGCCCCTCATCTGCAGCAGATGAATTCAGAACCAGGGAAAACCCAGCAGGTTTTCTGCAACAGTCACCAGTGCAGAGAAGTATGGGTCCCCAATCATCTAGGGAAGGAGATTTTTCCACAGAAAACAACTTCTAGCCACTTACCGCAGACTCGCCTATAAGGGTTAGGGTAGAGAGCAAAGAGGAAGGAGATTCCCAGCTCTAGGGTACAGGGCGGGGAAGGGAGGGCTGGTGGGGCTAAATTCCTTGAAGGGTGGGGGAGGCAGAAGGGGGAGGTGGAGACAGGAATGGTGTTAATTTTTTTTTTTTTAGGATTTTATTTATTTATTTGACAGAGAGTGGGAGAGAGAGAGAAAGCACAAGCAAGGGGAGCAGCAGAAGGAGAGGGAGAAGCAGACTCCCCGCTGAGCAGGGAGCCTGATGTGGGCCTCGATCCCAGCAGCCTGGGCTCATGACCTGAGCCGAAGGCAGACGTTTAACGGACTGAGCCACCCAGGCGCCCCTGGAGCAGTGTTAATTTAAAAGCAGATCATGGATTGGTTCCCAGAGGTCAGAACAACCGACACTGAGGAATACATGAAGAAAAAACTGACAGCAGAGGAACCAAGAGGACAGACGGCAACTCCTCCAGCTTCAAGCTGGAGTCCAGGTCAAGGACAGGTATTTAGCCTGCCTAGCCCACAAAGGGCTGCAGACCCTTGCACACAATGCAGAGAAGCTTGAGTTACGGAACGCTCCGCACTTCCCAGAAAGGCCCAGCACCCAGAGTACCCACTGAGAATATTTAAAACACTCTCCAATCAAAAGGAATCTGCTGCATTCCCCTACAGGCTCATGGTTCAGAGCCGTGACTCAGGAAATACGGTGGAGCTGGTGGGTTTGATTCCTGGCTCTGTGCTACTGTGACTGTGGCCAAGTTAGAGCTTTTTCATCTGTAAAGTGGGCATAAATAACACTTATTCCAAAGGGTTACTGCAAAGACTAAATGAAGTAATGAATATACAATGTTTAGCACAGCGGCTGGCACACAGGAAGTGCTCTATGAAGCTGTGTCACCTTTTATAGGCACAGGCTGCGTAGGTCTGCAGATGGTCTCTGAGGTCCCTGAGGGACAGATTATATATATCTTTTTTTTTTTTTTAAGATTT
Organism: Phoca vitulina; assembly: GCF_004348235.1. NCBI lineage: Eukaryota > Metazoa > Chordata > Mammalia > Carnivora > Phocidae > Phoca > Phoca vitulina. Next base: position 67,322,555 of record NW_022589705.1, read on the forward strand.
TATTTATTTATTTGACAGAGAAAGACACAGCGAGAGAGGGAACACAAGCAGGGGGAGTGGGAGAGGGAGAAGCAGGCTTCCCGCGGAGCAGGGAGCCCTATGCGGGGCTCGATCCCCGGATCCCGGGATCATGACCTGAGCCGAAGGCAGACGCTTAACGACTGAGCCACCCAGGCGCCCCGGATTATATGTATCTTATACAATGCTGAAGCTCTAGCACCTAGAAAAGTGTCTGGCACATAGGAGGTGCTCAATAAAGATTTGTTGAACAAATGAAATGGTAGCTATTACATTTAGGTTTACAGGATAGTAGAGCCAACGTGGCAACTTTTAAAAAAAGATTTATTTATTTATTTATTTATTTTAGAGAGACAGAAAGCGCGAGTTGGGGCAGGGGTAGAGGGAGAGAATCTTTAAGCAGACCCCCTGCTGAGCGCAGAGTCCGACATGGGGCTCAATCCCACAACTCATGAGATCATGACTTGAGCTGAAAGCAAGAGTCAGACACTCAACCAACTGAGCCACCAGGTGCCCAATGTGGCAACTTTTCAAGGGCTACAAGAGACTTCAGTATGATAAAACAGTGGTATGAAGGAGTCAGTAAAGAGAATGAAGATCCAGGTTCCTGGGTCTTTAGGTCCAAGATCTAGGAGAGATTGAAGAACCAGGGCACAGGAGAAGGGACTGACCTCAGAGAAGAGATATTATAGAGGGCAGAAGTGTCAGGACACGATGACTAATTGGATATTTGGTTGAGAGAAGGAGAAAGAAGACCTCTCAGATTCTGGCTCAGGTGACACTCTGAAATAGGCAATAGGGACTGATTAGATTTAACAGAAATTCAGTGAGTTGGGCACACTGAGTTTGAGATGCTTGAGAGTCATCCAAGTGGAGCTGTCCAGCAGGAATTTGGGTATCTGGGTCCCAAGATCAGGAGCTAAGAGTCATTGGCACACAGTTGTTAGCTGATACTGTCAAGTAAGAAGTGCAGAGGACCATAACTGAGCCCTGGCAGACATCAGCATTTAGAGCTGGGCACAGGAAAAGAAGGCTGCTTGCCTGAGAAGGAATAATCAAAGAAGTAGGAGGAGAACTGGAAGGGAGTTTGGACAAAGATTACGGAGAGGAGAGAGTTTCAAAATGGAGGAAGAGATCAATACTGCCAAATACTTGAGAGAGATCAGAAAAAGAGAAGGTCTACCCTTGGATTTGTCAGTTAGTCCTTTCAAGTGATCTGAGCAAGAGCATTTCAGGGAGGGAAGCAGTAGGAGTGGAGAAAGCAACTGTAATGAGTCTCTGCACACTCTTGGTTGGGGGGTACTCAACTTGCTCCCAGTTTGGAAGGACAATAATTTTGTAGAAGTGGATGGTGCTCTATTCTCCTCTGTAACTTATGCTATGCAACAAAGCTTAGCAGGGATGCCTTTCAATCCCACCATCCCTCCCTGGTATTGACGTAATAAGAATTCCAGGATCCTTCTTGGAAGAGCAGAGAGGAAGGAGCTTTGGAATGTGGGGATACCAGGTACCCAGTTACCCTGGCCAGGAGCCCACAAGCTTTCAAAACCCCTGAAGGCAGTGCAATAGGCCTCTTGTACCTTCTCAAGCAAGGGTCCCAAAACACGCAGCTGGGACTCTGTCAATATTCCAGACTTCCTGCCTCAGAGAGCTCAGCAAGGTTTCAAAGGCCATCCCTACACTCTTGGGAATTCAGCCATCTTGGACCATGGCAATAATTCCTTAATGGTATGAAAATCACACACACACACAGTCACAGATAGACACCATGCACCTTGGCCTTTCTAAAGCAAAGTGGATCTTAAGAGAAGTGAGGTTTTCCTCTGTAGAGCTGGGCAAGAGGGTGATTTCCCCACCAGTACCTTATCAGCCACCACCAGCCATCTGGTAGACCTCTGTACTTTGGCCACTAGCCAGCCTGATCATGAGACAGCAGCTAGGAGAGGAAGCAGCATGTGGCAGGGCTCTGTAGTCAGAGTGCTTGGGTTCGAAACTTGGCTTCATCACTTCCCATCTTGATGACCTTAAGCAAATTGATCGATTCTCTCCACCCCCATCTTCCCATACTTAAAACTGGATTAGTGACAACACCTATCTCATAAGATTGTTGGGAGGATTAAAACAGGAAAGATAGGAAAAGGTCTCAGCAGACGACCTGATATATCAAGAGGCGTTGGCTATCACTGCTGCTGCTATTCCTGCTCTGGAGCATGGCCATGGCCTGGACTTGGTTTCTGCTTTCTGCTCAAACTGTTTGTCCCAGGCTTAGCCTGTACATGCTATGCTCGCTCCCCATGCTGAGTGGCTCCACTGGCCACCATCTAAAAGACATGATATTAAATCTTTTGCCAAGGGGCGCCTGGGTGGCTCAGTCAGTTAAGTGTCTGACTCTTGATTTTGGCTCAGGTCATGATCTCAGGGTCCTGAGATTGAGCCGGGGGTTGGGCTCCGTGCTGGGTGTGGAGCCTGCTTAAAATTCTTCTCTCCCTCTGCCCCACCAAAAATAAATTTAGAAATTACAAAAAAAAAAAAAAATCGTTCACCAAAGCACAAAAGGTGACTCAAATGTATGTAGCAAAGGATTGCCAGGAAAATGGGGTGTGTCAATTAAGGTTTCATCAGTTATACTTTTTGCTTTAAAAACGTACATACATTCCCCACCCTGCCCCTAAAACTACATTTTTAATGTTGATCATGATCTATTCTGGGATCTTTATTCCTTCCTGAAAAAAAACTTATCTGATCATGAGAAAAGTCATTGAGAAAACGGAATTCATTTAGTAAGCATCTAACATTATAATTTTCTGGAATGATCAACATTTGTAGCCCTAAGATACACCAGCTCATTTCATTTTCTTGACTTAATGAGATAAGTAATACTCAGACTTTTCCAAGATCACACAGTATGCTAAGTAAGAAAGCTGTGAGAACTTTCTGTCTCTACATCTCATCTCTTTCCAATCTTTCATGTATTAGTATATGTCAAAATAATTCTTCTACATCAAAATAATTATTTTCTTCGCTCTTTCCATTAAAAGACTATTCTATCAACATCCCTCACACCCTCGGTCTCTCCGTTTCCTGAGGGCAGAAATTAATATCCTACTAAGTGCTAAGTGTTGGCAGCCATGAACAAGACCATGTCTCTATGCTGAGAAGTTCACAGCCTGCCAGGGGAGAAGAAATATCAAGAAATAACTATAAGTACAATGACAGAGCTATGTGTACGACACTGCGGTGGCACAGATCGAGCAAAGAGTACCTGGGTGGGTGCAGAGGGGTGGAGGAGGTAGAAGACTTCCCCTTCCATGAGAGCACCAGTGCTCACAGCAGAGCAGGTGCTCAATAAATCTGAGTTCCTTTGGGCCTCATGCCCCCTCTTCCCTGTCTCTCTCATTAGCAGAAGATGTCTCCAGGCAGGCAAGTCTCAGGGAAAGAAAGGAAGACTTCCCAGAAGACAGCACAAAGGGTTACGAGGGAACAGGCTGGCTTCGCTGAGAAGCAGGACTCTGTAGGCAGAACCGGCTGGCACATCAGCGTCCCTTCCATTTCCACCACCTGCTCCCCCACATGTACCCGGGTGTGGGAGTCAGTGACTGGCTGGGCTCCGGAAGCAGAAAGGCTTAGGAACAGAGTAAGAATGTATGTTTCACACAGCACTTGGTTAAAAAAAAAAAAAAACACCACAGAACACAAAACATAAAGATTTAATGGTTTAGACTGTGCCAAAACTAACACATCAAAATTGCAGTAAAACCTTCTGTGTCAAATGTTGTTGCTATAGCAGGTGGCTCAGTCAGTTAAGCGTCTGCCTTCGGCTCAGGTCACGACCCTAGGGTCCTGGGATCAAGTCCCACGTTGGGCTCCCTGCTCAGCAAGGAGCCTGTTTCTCCCTCTGCCCCCTGCTCGTGCTCTCTCTCTCAAATAAATTTTAAAAAATGTTGATGCTATAAAAATCAAAATCCTGATTTTACTTAGTACATTTGGTCAAAATATCAAGAAATGCTAGCTACGCACAAGGAAAAAAAAGTAAACAAACCTAAGTTACAATACCAGGGATCACTCTTAACACCAAAAACAACAAAACACAAAACAAAACACAAAACAACCACCACAACAAAAACCCAGATGGATTAATAATTCAAATATAAATAATAAAGTTATAAAAGGACTGGAAGAAAGCATAGAGGAAGGCACCTTCACAAACTACTATGTGCGGATGTAAATCCAAAAACTGCTTACTAAGGGCAATTTGCCAGTAACTTTCAAAGTTGCAAATGCCTGTAATTGTGATCCAGAAATATTTTTCTTTATTCTAGGTGATCTCACATGTGTAGGAAATGATGTATAGAAAAGGTTATTCAGTGATGTAATAATATTTGTAATAGTAAAGATTAGAAATTGCCTAAAAGTCCATCAATAGGGAATTACCTAATTAAATTATTGTACATCTGTACAATGGGACTTCTGTTTCTAGCCATGATGGAATAACAGGGATGGGATTTAACCTCTTACCTTAAACAACTAGAAAACAAGTCAAAATACATGAAAAAAACAGTTTTCAGACCAGTACAGGGATGAGGAACCCAAAGAGAGCCCAGTGGTCTTCCAGAGTTGAGGAAACAGGTCACAATTTAGAAGACCAAAGAGGTTAGAATTTGTGGAGAAGACCAGTATAGAGGACAGAGCTGCACAGAAAGCTCTAGAGATCTGCAAAGGGGTCCCCTCAGATCTTTGGCCAAGCACTTCTCTGTGTATATATGTGAGGAAAATCTGAGGCTGAGAAAAGACCACCAGGAAACAGTAGACCAAACAATTCCTGATGCTCATACAGGGCTGGGAATTGTTAGTATTCACACAAACCTGAGTGGAAATAAATCAAAGTGGAAATACCTCATAAAGCACAAGGCATGGGGTCGAGTCCTCAGAATGGTACCACATTAGAACTGGGGATAAATTAGCCCCAGACAAAAGACCGCACTAACAGTGTTAAAAGCAAGCCTCAAAGGGCTACAGCTGATTCCAAGTAACTCAACCACATGCCCAAGCAAAATCAAGGGCTCTTTGAAAGAATATGACAAAATCTAGCACAGAAAAATGTAAACTTTGCAATGCCTAGAATCTAATAAAAAATTACCAGGCAGGAATACAAAGAGCCAAAAAATATGGGCTATAACCAGGAGAGAAATCATCAATAGAAACCATCCCAGAAATGACAGAGATGATGGAATTAGCAGACAAGGACATGAATACAGCTATTGTAAATATATTCCACATGTTCAAGAAGGTGGAGGAACACATGAGCGTAACAAGAAAAGAAATGAAAGATATAAAAAGACCTAAATGGAACTCGAGAGATTAAAAACTCAATATCTGATATGAAAATACACCAGATGGGATAAATACCTGACTGGACACTACAAAAGAAAACTCAGTGGACGTGAAAACATAGCAATGTCAACTATCCAAAATGAGGCACAGAGAGAAATAAGATTGGGGTCGGTGGGGGAAGAGCATCAGTGGCCTGTGGGATTCCCTAGAATCCTGGGAAGAGAGGTGGGGTAGGAAAAATATTTGAAAAAAATAAGGACAAGAAAAAGTCCAAATCTGATTTTTAAAACACCAACAATTATGAACCCATAGGTCCAAGGAGCTAAGAAAAAATCCCAAACTAAATTAAAGAAAACCACAATAAGGCACATCATAATCAAATTACTGAAAATCAATGAAAAAGAGAAAAATCTCAAAAAGCAGCCAGAGGAAGATAAAGACATTACATATGAGGTAAAACAAGAAAAGAATGACAGAGACTTTCATTAGAAACTATGTAAGCCAAAAGAAAATAAAGTTATAACTTTGAAGTACTTAGTGTGTATGAAATCGTCAACCTAGAATTGTATACCCAGTCCCCCGCCCCCTCCCAAAAAACTTAGAAAACTTAATGTAAAATAAAGACTTTATCAGAGAAACCAAAGCTGAAAGACTGCATTGCCATTAAATCTGACTCACAGGAATCATTACAAGAAGTTCTTCAAGCAGATGAAAAGGGAAACCATATGGAAATATGTATCTATACAAAGGAAGAAAGACCCAGAGTAAAAATAAGTCTGTGGATAACTAAAACAGACTTCCCTCTCATTAAAATTTTTTTTAAAAATTGGGGGCACCTGGCTGGCTCAGTTGGTAGAGCATGCGACTGACCCGTGGTCTCAGGGTTGCAAGTTCAAGCCCCACGTTGGGTGTAGAGATTACTTAAAAATAAAATCTTAAAAAAAATTTTTTAAATTAAATTGTGGTAAAATACACATAACATAACATCTTAAACTTTTTTTTAAAGATTTATTTATTTGAGAGAGAGACTATGTAAGCACAAGGAGGGACAGAGGAAGAGGAAGAGACAGAATCCTCAAGCAGCCTCCCCTCTGAGCATGGAGCCTGATGCAGGGCTCAATCCCAGGACCCTGAGATGATGACCTGAGCCAAAATCAAGAGTCGAACGCTTAATGGACTAAGCCACCCACGTGCCCCCATCTTAAACATTTTTTTAAAGTAAGCTCTATGTCTAACATGGGGCTCAAAATCACAACCCCAAGATCAAAAGTCACATGCAAGTTGCCCCCATCTTAAACATTTTTAAGTGTACAATTCAGTACTATTAAACTATATATATATACATTATGCAACCACTCTCCAGAACTCTTTTCATCTTGCAAAACTGAAACTCTATATCCACTAAACAACAACTTCCCATTTCCCCTCCCTGCCCAACCCCTGGCAACCATGGTTCTGTTTTATGTCTCTGTGAATTTGACTACTCTATGTACTTCATATAAGTGGAATTAAACGTATTTTTCTTTTTTTTTTTCTCTTCGACCTCAGCCGCAGCAACTTCTTCCTAGAAACATCGTCAAAGGCAAGGGAAGCAAGGGCAAAAGTGAGTCTATTGGGACTTCATCAAGATAAAAAGCTTTTGCACAGCAAAGGAAACAATCAACAAAACCAAAAGACAACCGACAGAATGGGAGAAGATATTTGCAAATGACATATCAGATAAAGGGCTAGTATCCAAAATCTATAAAGAACTTATCAAACTCAAACGTATTTTTCTTTCTATGACTGGCTTATTTCACTTAGCATAATGTCCTTAAGGCTCAAACATGTCGTAGCATATTAAAATTTCCTTCTTTTTTAAGGTTGAATAATGTTCCATTGTATGAGTATACCACATTTTGTTTATCCTTCCATCTCTTGAGAGACACTTGGATTGCTTTGGCTATTGTAAAATAACACTGCTATGAACATGGGTGTACAAGTATCAGTTTGCTATGGTGAGCACTGTGAATTGTGTAATACTGATGAATCACAGACCTGTACCCCTTAAACAAATAATACGTTATATGTTAATTAAAAATATATATATCAGTTTGAAACCCTGCTTTCATTTCTTTTGAGTATATACCCAGAAATGGAATTGCTGGGTCACACAGTCATTCCATTTTCAATTTTTTTCAGGAATTATCATACTGTTCCCATAGTGGCTGCACCATTTTACATTCTGGCCAACAGTGTACAAGGGTTCCAATTTCTCTACATCTTTGTCAACACTTGTTATTTTCTCTTTCTCACGCTCTCTTTCTTTTTTGATAGCAACCATCCTAATGGAGATAAGATGATAGCTCATCGTGGTTTTGATTTGCATTCCCTAATGATTAGGATGTTGAACAGTTTTCCAGGTGTTTGTTGGGCCCTCTGTATATCTTCCTTGGAGAAATATCTATTCAAGTCCTTTGCTCATTTTTTAATCAGTTGCTTTGTTGTTGAGTTGTAGTTCTTTATATATTCTAAATATAACTCCACATCAGATATATGATTTATAAATATCTTCTCCCACTCTGCAGGATGCCTTTTCCAGTTCATTTCTAAATCACTTTAGATAACTGTTTAAAACAAAAATAAATAAGAACAATGATATGTGGATTTATAATACATAGATGTAATGCTATTTTGCACAAAGGATGGGAGGGGTAATGGAACTATACTGTTGTAAGGGTCCTAAACTCCAAGTGAAGTCCTATTATATTATATGAAAGTAAATTATAAATTAAAGGCATATTGTAAACTCTAGAACAATCATGAAAAAATAAAACAAAGAGGCATAGCTATTAAGCCAATAGTGTAGGTAAGATGAAGCCATAAAACACATTCAATTTGTCCAAAAGAAGGTAAAAAAAGAAAGAAAAAAAAAAAAAACAACAGAAAATGAGTAACAAGACAGATTTAAACCCAACCATACTGGATTACATTAAATGTAAATGGTATAAGCACTGCAATGAAAGGCAGACATTGCCAGATTGGATAAAAAAGCAAGACGCAACTATGTGCTGTCTACAAGAAACTCACTTTAATTATAAAGACACAGATAGTTAAACATAAAAAAGACCCATTCTGAGTGAACCAGCCCTGAGACCCAACTTCTCTGAGGCTCAAGGGTAAACACAAATATATGCTTCCCCCCACAATACACACAAAAATAAAAGTATGGGAAAACATAAAGCACAATGAAGCTAACTCTAAAAAGGCTGGAGTGGCTACATAAACAAGGAAGATTTCAGAACAAGGATTATTACACCAGGGAAAAAGGGACATTTCAAAACATTGAAGGAATCTGTTCACAGCAAGGGAGTATAACAATCCTAACTGTACATACACTAAATGGCACAGCTTCAAAATATGTGAAGCAAAAACTAATAAATGGAGACCTCGACATCCCTCTGTCAATAACTGATGGAAAATCAGTAAGGATATAAGAGACTTGAAACACAGTATCAACCAACCTAATCTAATTGCCATTTATAGAATACCCAATAACAGCATAAAAATTTCAAATGCACACAGAATATTCACCAAAATGGACCACATTTTATCCCACAACTCAGTTCTCAATCAACTTAAAAGTATTAAAATCATACAAAAAATATTCTGTGATCACAACAAAAATAAACCAGGTATCTGCAACACAAAGATATTTGGAACATCCTCAAATATTTGGAAAGTAAGCAAAACCCTTCAAAAGAACCCATGGGTCAAAGTAGAAATCACAAGTGAAGTTAGAAAATACCTTTAACTCAATGAAAATAAAGAACATCAAAATTTGTGGGATGTAGCTGATACAGTTTTTTTTAAAGACTTTATTCATTTGAGAGGAGAGGGAGAGAGAGGGAGAGCACAAGCTGGAGGGTAGGGGCAGAGGGAGAGGGACAAGCAGACTCCCCACTGAGCCGGGAGCCCGATGTGGGGCTCCATCCCAGGACCCTGGGATCATGAGCCAAAGGCAGACACTTAACCGACTGAGCCACCCAGGCGCCCCAGCTGATACAGTTTACAGAGGGAAATTTATAGCATGAAATCAAAGAATCAAAGCATCAAATCAGTGGTCTAATCTTCTATCTCAAGAAACAAGGAACAAATTAAACCCCAAATAATTGTAAGGTAGGAAATAATAAAGATAAGAGCAGAAAACAATGATTATAGTGAGAAAAATACCAAAAGAGAAAAATCAATGGACCCAAAAGCTAGTTCTGTGAGAAGACCAATAAAAATGATAAAGCTCTAACCAGAAAGACTAGGAAAAAAAGAAAAGATACATAAATTATGTATTTTATGCCAGAATATTCAACAACTTAGATGAAATCCACAAATTCCCGGTCAGGCATAAACTACCAAAGAAGAAATAGGAAACCTGAATAGAAATATGAAAGCTCTAGATCTATTAAAGAAATGAAATTCTTTTTTTTTTTTTTAAAGATTTTACATATTTATTTGACAGAGAGAGACACAGCGAGAGAGGGAACACAAGCAGGGGGAGTGGGAGAGGGAGAAGCAGGCTTCCCGCCGAGCAGGGAGCCCGATGCGGGGCTCGATCCCAGGACCCCGGGATCATGACCTGAGCCGAAGGCAGACGCTTAATGACTGAGCCACGCAGGCACCCCATAGAAATGTAATTCTTAATTTAAAAAACCTTCCCAGAGGGGCACCTGGGAGGGGCGCCTGGGTGGCTCAGTCGTTAAGCGTCTGCCTTCGGCTCAGGTCATGATCCCGGGGTCCTGGGATCGAGCCCCGCATCGGGCTCCCTGCTCGGCGGGAAGCCTGCTTCTCCCTCTCCCACTCCCCCTGCTTGTGTTCCCTCTCTCGCTGTGTCTCTCTCTGTCAAATAAATATGTAAAATCTTTAAAAAAATAAAATAAAATAAAATAAATATGTAAAATCTTAAAAAAAAAAAAACTTAAAATAAATAAATACATAAACCTTCCCAGAAAGGGATTTTCTTTTTTTTTTTTTTTTTTCAGATTTATTTATGTATTAGAGAGAGAGAGAGAGAGGGAGGGCATGAATGAGAGGAGCAGAGGGTGAGGGAGAAAATCTCAAGCAGACTCCCCGCTGAGTATGGAGCCCCATATGGGGCTTGCTCTCACAACCCATGAGATCGTGACCTGAGTGGAAACCAAAAGTCAGACACTCTACCAACTGAGCCACCCAGGAGCCCCAAAGGGATTTTCTTAATACAAAACCTAGGTAGCCCTAGATATCTTTGTTGATAAATCCTATCAATCATTTAAAGAAAATTATTATCGGTTCTACACAAAACTTTCAGGAAACTGCAGATGAAGGAATATTTTCTCACTTGTCCTATGATGTCAGCATTACCCTGATGCCAAAACTAAACACATTACAAGAAAACTAAAGACCAATATTTCAGATGAACAGAGAAACAAAAATCCTTAATAAAACACTACTAAATTGAACCCAGCAATATATAAAAAGAACAATACATTAGAGTCAAATAAAGTTTATTCCAGTAATAAAAGGTTGGTTTAACCTTCAAAAATCAATCAATGAAAAACAAATCATTGTGATTCACCATATTAACAGACTAAAGAAGAAAAGCCACATAGTCATGTCAAAAGATGCCGAAAAAGCAGCATTTGACAAAATTCAACATTATTAATTATAAACATTCTCAACAAACTAGAAATAGAAGAGAACACCCTCTACCCGAAAAGGTTATCTATGAAAAACCTACAGCTAACACCATAATGGTGAAAGACTAAATGCTTTCCCCCTGAGACTGGAAAACAAGACAAGTATATTCACTTTCACCTCATCTATTCAACACTGTACTGAAGAGTCTAGCCAGTGCAACGAGCCAGAAAAAGGAAAAAGAGGCATCCAGATTGAAAAGGAAGAAATAAAACTGTCTTTATTAATAGGAGCCATGATTGTCTATGTATGATATTAGTGTGATATTGGTGCAAGGATAGACATAAACATCAATGGAATGGAACAAGGATTCCAGAAAGAGACCCACATATATATGTTGAGCTGATTTTCAACAAATATGCCAACACAATTCAACGAAGACAGACTAGTGTTCAACAAATGGTTCTGGAACAACTGAACATACATATGCAAAACTATATACAAAAATTAACTTGATACGGGTCATAGACTTAAATGTAAGGGCTAAAACTATAAAAATTTTAGAAGAAAACATAAGAAAAGACCTTTTGACTTTGAACTAGGGTAAGATTTCTTAGATAAAACACCAAAAGCAAAATCCATAAAAGAAAAAATTGATAAACTGGACTTCATCATGATTAAAAACTTCTGCTCTGTAAAAGACATTATTAAGAGAATGAAAAGACAAGCCATAGACTGGAAGAAAATATTTGCAAATTCATCTGACAGAGGTCTTCTATCCAGAATATGTAAAGTTGTCTTACAATTCAATAAGAAGACAAGCAATTTAAAAAACAGCAAGAGATATGGACAACTCCTCAAAGAGAAAAGAATGCCAAATAAGCACATGAAAATGAAGCTGAATATCATTAGTCATTAGCAAAATGCAAATTAAAACCACAGTGAGGTATCACTATAAATTAGGATAGCTACGACTAAAAACACTGATGGCAGGAAAGCAAAACAGTACAGTCAATTTGGAAAACAGTTTGGTAATATCCTGTAGGGTTAAACATACATCCTATATACAAATGTTTATAATGGCTTTCATTATAATCACCCCAAACTAGAATTTACCCAAATGTCTTTTGACTACTGAATAAACACACTATGTTACATCCATACAATGGAATGCCATTCAGCAATAAAAAGGAACTGATACATACAACACACATATGAATCTCAAATGCATTATACCCAATGAAAGAGGCACACTCAAAAGGCTTCCCACTGTATGATTCCATTAATATAAAATTCTGGAAATACTACAGGGACAGAAAACTGATCAGTGGTCGTCAGGGGCTGGGGGTCAGGGGAGGGGTTAACTACAAAGCAGCACAAGGGAACTTTCAGGGGCTGATGATAGAAATGTTCTATTGGACTGTTGTGGTGGTTGCTCAAAGGTATGCATTTATCAAAACCCCTACAACTACACCAAAAAGTCAATTTTACTGCACATAAATTAAACTTCAATAAATCTTACTTTTTAAAAAATTATGATATATCCATACAGTCGTATGTTATGTAATCATTAAACAAATAAGAGTACCATATATGCTGGTAAGAGGATAATCTCTAACATACATTGTTAGGAGCAAAAAGCAAGATACAAAACAATAAATACGTGATGCTTCTATTTATGGTACTACTGGCCTTCTCTGGGGCAGGGATCTGGAGCAGGAGCATATACCCTTTTGCACATTTTCAGTTATTATTTCTTTAACCATATGCTTGTATTACTTTCAATTGGAAAAAGTGAAAAAAAAAAAAAGACAAACCACACCTATATCCAGGTCAAGGAAAACTCACAAGTGTCTGGCCCAGAGGACTGAGTCAAGTAAGCCTAAGAAAACATTTATAAGAATATGGAACATAGCACCAGACACTTTAGAGGTACTCAATAAATAGCTGGGGGAAGAAAATTATTTGGAATGAAGTCAGAAGGCAGACCCTGGACAAAGAGATCTCCATCTGGACACCAGATATTCAGCTAGCAGAGCCCCTATTTTAGACAAGGAGCTAAGCTTGGATTGCTCACATTAGAAAAAGAAAAGGAAAGGGGCGCCTGGGCGGCTCAGTCATTAAGTGTCTGCTTTCAGCTCAGGTCATGATCTCAGGGTCCTGGGATAGAGTCCCGCATCTGGCTCCCTGCTCAGTAAAGAGTCTGCTTCTCCCTCTCCCTCTGCTGTTCCCCCTGCTTGTGCTCTCTCTCTCTCTCTCTCAAATAAATGAATAAAATCTTAAAAAAAAAAAAAAGAAGCATAAAAACCAAATATTCTGGATTTACTTTTGGGCAAGCTGTTTCTCAGCATTCCTCTGCAAGCACGTTGTGTGCCCTAACCTCAGCCTGCTCAGGGATGGGATGCAAGCCATTCCCCCAGTGAACAGATCCCACCCCAAGAGGCCACCTCCAGGACCCCTCCTGGGGTGCAAGTGCTACAGCCCGACTCCCAGAGCATCCTGGGGCAGGCTTTCCCCCAGCCACTCTAAGTCAGACACTCCGAGAACTTTCTGAAGGAACAAAATGACCCTGATAGTCTCACTGCACTCCAGACTGCAGACAAAGTCCATCCTGGCATGTCAGGACCGTCTCTACACTACGGCTTCATGAAAAGAAAACTTGAGAGGAAAAGTCAGATATGGAAGCAAGGCCCCTCAGCAGTGGTAAAAGGAACTCCCAGGGTTTGGCACAGCTTCTTTCAGCAAGCTTGGTATCAGGAAGTCAGGAACTCCAGAATGCAAAATGGACAAAGAGAGAAGGTGCTGGAACGGCCAGCCTCTGAAACTCCTCTTTATTCCCTGCTTTATTTGAATATGCTTCCCTGAAGCCACGTAGTTCTGATACCATGGCTCGGAGCCTCTGTGCTGGGTAGCCTTGTCCGGCTGCCCCTGGGTACCTGGCTTCCAAGGAGCAACCACATAGGTTCGACCTGCTCCCTCCCCTCCATAGAGACAGGCTGGGCTGGCAGGTGTAAGCTCCCAGAGGCAGGATGGGGTAAGGTATAGCAAGGGCGTAGAATGGGACTGGGGTAGGAACCACCCAAAACAAGTCCTTTCCAGGCACCCACAGACTCAAGGACACAGAGGTAAGTCAGAACAGAATCTTGCGTTCTCAGAGCACATCACTTGTACAGCACTGGGTTTCTGACTCCCGGGCCACAGACCAGGCTAACTGGGCTGCGGGAAGAAACAGGAGCACTTACCGGGGAAAGATGGCAGTCATCAGGGCTGAAGCATAGCCAGGCTTGCAAGCTCCCTCTGAAAAGTTTGCGTACTTGGTGGCTAACTCAGCAGGCCTATGGGAAGAGAAGGAAAGTCACAGCTTGCCAGGCACTGAGCAATCAGTAGGGTATTAGTTCTTGAAGAGCTGTAGGTTTTTTTAAACTTTGAATAAAGCTTCATTCTCTACAATCAGCCTTTCAGCCCCTTTTCTATACCAAGGCTTCGTGGGGGGAGGGGGGAATCCCAAACCCAAAGCCCTAAAGGAATAATAGGTAGATAAATTAGCAAGGCCCCTCTTATAGAATTTCATAAAAGGAACTCACTGGGTTTTGCACAGATTCTTTGCAGCAAGCTTAATACCAAGGAAAGCAGGAACTCCATCCAGGCTCCCAGACTGGGCAAGTGGAGCCCGGAGACCTAGGGAGAGAGCTGCCCAGGCTTTGACTGTCACAGGCACTGCCCTTTCAAGCTTCATTGTGGGGCCCTACATACCAGCCATGCCTGCTTCTATTCTCTCCACACAGACATTCAATGACCCAGCCAGTGGGAACCACTCTTAGTGTCCTGAAGTCAAATATACGTTGGGGCTATTGCTGTAATGATTAGATGTTTAGCTGGAGACGCTCTCCTGCTCTCCTATTCTCTCTGCCTGGAATGTTCTTCCTTGTCCCTCTCCACCTGGCTATGCCTACTGGTCCTTCACAACTAAGCTCAGGTCTCAACTTCGCCGGGAGTAATTCCCAACCCCCAGGTTGGGCTAAGTGCCTCCCCTGTGCCCCACGGTCCGTCCCCCTGCCACCCACATTACATGCCATACTGTACTGTAATAGTTGGTAGTATGTCTCCCTCATTATACTGCGAATTCCCAAGGCCGGAGTCTGACCTAACCCTGCATCTCCAGTCCCTTGTGAAGAGATGGGCCCACAGAAGATGCCTATAATTTTCTGAAGGAACAAAATGACTCTGATACGGTCTCGCTGCACTTGTATTGAAATCAAGACAATCTCAGGAGCCCCCAAGTCAGAGTGTTTGCTGAATATCTGCGGAATATTTTTTCAGAAGACTTGTGTGTCCTAGCTCTGGTTTTGTGGTGGCAACTGCAGTCAAATCACTTCACGTCTTTGGGCTTCCATGTCCTCAGGTGTTCCATGCGGGGCTGGAGTCACGGCCCCACCACCAAAAATCCTTGCCGGTGCAGTCCCGAGAAAACTACAGCCGAAGAAGAGGACTCATTCAGCGACTGCGAGGTTGGAGGCCCTGCATGCTGGGGCACCTGAGGGAGCCCTGGCGGGCTGCCAGTTCCCAGACCCAACCTCCCCCGCCTCCACCCTTGGGCCCGCGGCCAACACGCTGATGCCCAGCTGCTCTACCGTGCTGGGGCCCCCTGGTAAGTCTCCCCTCAGGGCTGCCTTCTGCAGGAACTGGGTGGGGCAGGTCTGGGGGGACGGGGGCTGGCGCCTGGCCTGGAGAGCCAGAAACGATGATGCCGCTGCCCACCGTGTGTCATGTGTGATTCACGCGTGTGCCCCTGTGGGCCTAGCCCGGGGCCGGGCACAGAGGAACTGCTCACTGAATTTAGACAAACTCATCTGTATCCATGTGCAATTTCTTCCAGAAAATTTTTTTTTTTTTTTAGCCTTTCCTACCAATGAAATGTAAAGCCAGAAATGCAGATGCAAATGCCTGTGCTAAGCCAGAGGTGAGACTTTATTTGGTAGGCCAAAGAAAGTCAGAGGTTTAACAAGAGAATTCACGTAACAGTATTTTCTTATGTAAACAACTTACTTCCGAAACAAAATGTAAACTTCAGTACAACTGATGAACTTGCGGGAAGCTCTTAGACTAGGCAGAGTGACTGAAATACAGATTTTTTTCAGTTCTTCAACAGCCATGTGAGTAGGTGCTATTAGTTATTAATTTACACATGAGCTCAGAAAGATAAAGAGACTTATCCAAGATCCTACAGCCAGGAAAGTGGCAGATAGCAATGCAGGAGCTCCTAACATGGACCATGGTAAGCGCCACCACACAGGGAAGCACCGAGTCCTCGGATAGCTCAGAAGTGGTCAGCATTGGTAGAGAGGGATAGAGAAGAGGGTCAAGAAGGCCTCACACTGCTCTTTGAAAGTGTGTAGACAAGCAGCGAGGTGCTGTGAGTCTCTCCTATCCGTGCCTCCCAATCCCCCACTATCTGTTTGCCTGCCTTGTGACTGTGGGTTCCTGTTTTCTTTCTGGATTCCAGAAAGTTTCACATTGAAGACGAAAGATGGATGGCAGTTGCCCCTCTAACACAGTGCCCCCCAGCAATGTACATACAACAAAAGACAAGCCTTTGGCCATGTCTTTCCTCTCTGGTTTACACCATCAACCTCTGGTGAGGTGCTTCAGGAATAAGGAGCATGTGCAGCCCAAGGTCTGCGGACTCAGGTAATCTCTCATGGAGAAGAGGGGGCACTGGCCAGCTGGAGCACAGGGAAGCCAGAACCCAGCCAGGAAGGCTCTTCCCATGATAGTGCAAGGTAGCCAGATGTCGAGGATGAGCAGCTCTAAATCAACCCCCCATTTAGAAGGCAACAGTAACTTCTAAAACATACAGCCCCGAGGACAGTGGGCCAGGTCAAGTTATTACCAAATTAAAATGCCTTAGCAGTGGCCTCCTGACTACCCCAGGGAGAGAAGAATAGGGGGAGTGTTGGGGATTCTGAGTCATACAGCACCCTGGGACCTCTGGGGCAGTTAGCGGTCAAAACCACCAAGATTAACAGTCGCCAACTCCCTCAGGCCAGAATAGTTAGTTTCTCTAAGGCACTCACACTCCAAATGCCAGGAGGCCCCCACAGATGTCTGATCAAATCATTCAGCCCTTGTTCTTCTCATACTCTCCAGCTGGCCTTTCATTTTGGGCGATTTAGCATTTCAACCAGTAAGAGCACCCATTGTCCTGCAAACGTGACTACTAAGCCCCTGGGGTGAAGAGTGTGAACCACTGCACTCAAGAGGAAATCCAGGCAGACAGACTGGAACCCAAGAGAAGGAACCACACTTCCATTCCCCCGCTTCACCCAGGAGCATGGAGTTTAAGGATCAGGCCAAGCAAAGGGTTGTAAATGGGAAGAGCACAGGATCTGGAATGAGAAACTCACAGAGGACACTGGCGCGTTGGTGGTATAGTGGTGAGCATAGCTGCCTTCCACAGAGGACACTGGCAAGTGGTGTGACTTGGGCAAGTGATGGAAAATCTGATTCTCGGCTTCCTCATCTGCAAGTGGGAACCACTCAATTCCCAGGGACCTTGGGAGGATGTGGTGAGAAAACACACTTGGAGGGGCTGGCTGTCCTCTAGAGCACCGAGCACCACACCAATGTTATGTGAGAGATGAGGTGGCAGAGGCAGGCATCCAAATCATGATGAATGATGAATGCTTCACTCAAGTTTGGATTCTATGATGGGGAGCGTCACTGAATGACACCCAGTGGGAGAGTGCATTCAGGGATCAATGTTTGGGAGGTGAGGAGGCTTCGAGAGGCTGGAAGGAGCAGTCCATGAGACAGAACACTAATCTGGAGAGAGTGAGTGTTCTCTCGGTTGCCAAAGGCCAGGAAGTATCTCAAGGACATAGGAACCACCTGCACTGAACACAGTGGAAGGCCTGGCAAGGTGTGGCCACCGGCTTGACAGCTGGCTTTGGCAACATGGAGGTTACTCCTGACCTTGACAAGAGCTGGTTCACTGGAGAGTGGGGGTGAAAGGCTGATTTCACTGGGATTAAGAGAAAACAGAATGAGTGGAGTCATGGAATAGAGACTACTATTTTTGCTATAAGGGGAGACAGAGAAATGGGGCAATAGATGAAGGGAGGAAGCAGGGAAAGATGTTTTTGAGGTTAGGAGACAATTTAGCACGTTTGTAAGTTGGTTGGAATAAGAGGGAAACTCCTGATGTGGCAGATAGGACTGTCCTTGAGGAGGTGGGAGGGGGGAAGCAGGGGGAAGGACCTAATACAAAAGTAGGAGGGCTGGCCTTCCTCTGCTCACCCTGCTCCACGCTGGCCAGTGACTGCCTAGTCATCTTTGCAACACTTGGTTTAAGCACCAGTCCCTTCCCCAGCAGAACCAAGCTACCTGGTCATGACAATGGAACAAGACCGTGTAGGTAACACCTGGCACACTGCTTGACAAGCAACAGTGAATAAATAGTAGTGTCCTTTCAAGCCAGTATAGCAATTTAATCAGAGCTAGCCAATATTATTGTCGGGAGGACTTGCGTGAACACACAGATAAGAACCCTCGGCCCAGGGCTGGCCCCACCACTGCTTCTTCAATGCTATCCTCCCTAACCTTCCTGATGAAGATGCATTTCTCCAATTACTAGAGATCTGTGTCTGGAACATGACTTGGGAAATGGCAGAAGCAGCTTAGGTTAGCTTTAGTAACCCTATTCTGTCATTAAACATTTTCATTTTTGGGGCGCCTGGGTGGCTCAGTTGGTTAAGCCACTGCCTTTGGCTCAGGTCATGATCCTGGAGTCCCTGGATCGAGTCCCGCATCGGGCTCCCTGCTCGGCAGGGAGTCTGCTTCTCCCTCTGACCCTCCCCCCTCGCATGTGCTCTCTCTCATTCTCTCTCTCTCAAATAAATAAATAAAATCTTAAAAAAAATAAATAAATAAACATTTTCATTTTTCTTTCTTTCTGAAGTAGACTAATGAAAGAAAGGCTACTTAACACTGCCATAGATCTTTTCAGCTCCGAGATGAAACTTTTCTCCTTAAGGATAATTTCTATCTCCTCTGACTGCCTCTTCCATCTGACTCCATTATTACAGATCTGCTGGCTCTTCTTGCATTATCGTTAGTCTCTTCATTCACCCACATTTGGGGGCGGCCAATCCATCCTGCCCTGGGCGTCACTGACCCCTTGCTCTTGTGAACGCCAATGCAGGCTGGGGCTTCCATATAGATTTTGCCCCACTTACGGTGATCTATAATAAACTTGGCAGCACTGTCCTATGTCTCTTTCATCACTTTAAGGCAGAGGGACCGCTTGATCTGAGCCATCTGGAATCTGTGGTATTTCTCAGCTCTAGAGGACCTGCCTTTCAGCTCTTGCTCCTTACTGTGCACTGTAATACCTTTTCAACAAACCAGGCCACTCTGCTCTTTGATCACTGATTCTGGAGTTGACATTACTGCAGTTTATCTTTGTCTCCAGGACCTTGTCATTTATTTCATTTTGGCTGGGAGGATGCTCCCCGGTAAGCTCTTGCAAGCGCTTTAGCCTGAGCTGTACCGGCAATGCTCACAGAGACTCTCCATGAGGGATCTGTTGCAACTGCTCCAATTCAATTCTGTTTCTACATTTCTTAAAAACAAAACAAAACAAAACAAAACAAAACAAAACAAAAACCACATCCTCTTTCAGGGTGGTAGTGGAAAGAACATGGAAACTAACATTTACTGAGCATAAACCATATGCTAATATTGACCTAATTATTTCGTTTAGCTTTACAGTAATTCTCTCAGCAGTACAGCCCTGAGATCCAGGCATGCAGGGTGTAGGGTCCGAGAGAAGACATGGCTGGAAGATGCGCTGTTCTATTTTTAACACTATAAAATTTCAAATGATAAATTTTGATAGGGATTGCATTGACTCTGTAGATTGCTTTGAGTGGTATGTACATTTTAACAATATTAATTCTTCCAATCCAAGATCATGGAATATCTTTCCATTTATTTGTGCCTTCTTCAATTTCTTCCATCAAAGTCTTATAGTCTTCAGTGTACAGGTCTTTCACCTCCTCGGTTAAATTTATTTCTAGGTGTTTTACTCTTTTTGAGGCAACTGTACATGGATTTTTAAGGAGTTTCTCTTACTTATAGTTACTGCTGTATAAAAATTCAACTGATTTTTGTGTATTGATTTTGTATCCTGCAACTTTACTGAATCCATTTATCAATTCAAACGGTTTTTTGGTGGAGTCTTTAGAATCTTCTCTACACAATATCATGTCATCTGCAAATACAGACACTTGCACTTCTTCCTTTCTGATCTGGATGCCTTTCTTTTTCTTACCTGTTTTGGCTAGGACTTCTAATACTATGATGAGTAAAAGTAGTGAGAGTGGACATCCTTGTCTTGTTCCTGACCTTAGAGGGAAAGCTTTCAGCTTTTTACTGTTGAGGATGATGTTAGCTGTGGGCTTGTCATATATGGTCTTTATTATGTTGAGGTAAATTCCCTCTATACGCAACTGTTGAGAGCTTTTATTATGAATGGATGTTGAAATTTGTCAAATGCTGGGGAGCCTGAATGCCTCAGTTGGTCAAGCATCTGGCTCTTGATTTCAGGTCATGACCTCAGGGTCATGAGATCCAGCCCCATGTCAGGCTCCATGCTCCACGGGGAGTCTGCTCGAGATTCTCTCTCCCTCTCCCTCTGCCCCTCCCACCCTGCATGCTTGCTCTCTCTCTCTCTCTCTCTCAAATAAATAAATAAATCTTAAAAAAAAAAAAAAAGCAGGTTTCAGAGAGCCAAGGTACTATGAATACTAACAGTATGATTAGTTTTTTCTTGTGGCAGGAGGTGTGAATTAGCCAGGAATGATGCACTAGACAATAAAATACACGAAGAGATGCCTGAACCTGAACAGAAAGAGATGGCATCTGGGTATTGCGAAGACCCTTCATGTGTACTGAATGGACAATAAACAAATACATAAGCATCTCTTCCTTCCCCACTCTTCTAAATCCTCATCAGTAAATCACTGTATCTTACATGGACCCATCAACGTATTTATACACCAGAGGTGTTACAAAAAATATTTAGCTGGGGGGGGGGGGGCGCCTGGGTGGCTGTCGGTTAAGCGACCGCCTTCAGCTCGGGTCATGATTCCAGGGTCCTGGGACCCTGCTCAGCGGGAAGCCTGCTTATCCCTCTCCCTCTGCTCGCACACTCTCTCTGTCAAATAAATAAATAAATAAAATCTTAAAAAAATTTTTTAGCTGGGGCTCTGCATACCCTTGGTGCAGCCCTACTTTAAGGTAAGTATTATTCTCATTTTTGACAAGACAAACGGAGTCTAAAACCCATCCTCCGCTCTCAACAAAACCCTTGCTTTCTTTGGTATAAAGAACAATCGGCATAAAGGTAAAAAGACTTGAGTTTAGGGGCGCCTGGGTGGCTCAGTCGTTAAGCGTCTGCCTTCGGCTCAGGTCATGATCCTGGGGTCCTGGGATCGAGCCCCGCATCGGGCTCCCTGTTCAGCGGGAAGCCTGCTTCTCCCTCTCCCACTCCCCCTG